>NC_054545.1:1830667-1848167 GCF_017654505.1 Polyodon spathula
GACACTCAGCCACTCAGCAGGGCTCTCTCATCTCAGGGTTATAGTCAGACACTCAGCCACTCAGCACGGCTCTCTCATCTCAGGGTTATAGTCAGACACTCAGCCACTCAGCAGGGCTCTCTCATCTCAGGGTTATAGTCAGACACTCAGCCACTCAGCAGGGCTCTCTCATCTCAGAGTTATAGTCAGACACTCAGCCACTCAGCACGGCTCTCTCATCTCAGGGTTATAGTCAGACACTCAGCCACTCAGCAGGGCTCTCTCATCTCAGGGTTATAGTCAGACACTCAGCCACTCAGCACGGCTCTCTCATCTCAGAGTTATAGTCAGACACTCAGCCACTCAGCAGGGCTCTCTCATCTCAGAGTTATAGTCAGACACTCAGCCACTCAGCAGGGCTCTCTCATCTCAGAGTTATAGTCAGACACTCAGCCACTCAGCACGGCTCTCTCATCTCAGAGTTATAGTCAGACACTCAGCCACTCAGCACGGCTCTCTCATCTCAGAGTTATAGTCAGACACTCAGCCACTCAGCACGGCTCTCTCATCTCAGGGTTATAGTCAGACACTCAGCCACTCAGCACGGCTCTCTCATCTCAGAGTTATAGTCAGACACTCAGCCACTCAGCACGGCTCTCTCATCTCAGAGTTATAGTCAAACACTCAGCCACTCAGCACGGCTCTCTCATCTCAGAGTTATAGTCAGACACTCAGCCACTCAGCAGGGCTCTCTCATCTCAGGGTTATAGTCAGACACTCAGCCACTCAGCAGGGCTCTCTCATCTCAGGGTTATAGTCAGACACTCAGCCACTCAGCAGGGCTCTCTCATCTCAGGGTTATAGTCAGACACTCAGCCACTCAGCACGGCTCTCTCATCTCAGAGTTATAGTCAAACACTCAGCCACTCAGCACGGCTCTCTCATCTCACAGTTATAGTCAAACACTCAGCCACTCAGCACGGCTCTCTCATCTCAGAGTTATAGTCAGACACTCAGCCACTCAGCAGGGCTCTCTCATCTCAGAGTTATAGTCAGACACTCAGCCACTCAGCACGGCTCTCTCATCTCAGGGTTATAGTCAAACACTCAGCCACTCAGCACGGCTCTCTCATCTCAGAGTTATAGTCAAACACTCAGCCACTCAGCAGGGCTCTCTCATCTCAGAGTTATAGTCAGACACTCAGCCACTCAGCACGGCTCTCTCATCTCAGAGTTATAGTCAAACACTCAGCCACTCAGCACGGCTCTCTCATCTCAGAGTTATAGTCAGACACTCAGCCACTCAGCACGGCTCTCTCATCTCAGAGTTATAGTCAGACACTCAGCCACTCAGCACGGCTCTCTCATCTCAGAGTTATAGTCAAACACTCAGCCACTCAGCACGGCTCTCTCATCTCAGAGTTATAGTCAGACACTCAGCCACTCAGCACGGCTCTCTCATCTCAGGGTTATAGTCAGACACTCAGCCACTCAGCACGGCTCTCTCATCTCAGGGTTATAGTCAGACACTCAGCCACTCAGCAGGGCTCTCTCATCTCAGAGTTATAGTCAGACACTCAGCCACTCAGCACGGCTCTCTCATCTCAGAGTTATAGTCAAACACTCAGCCACTCAGCACGGCTCTCTCATCTCAGAGTTATAGTCAGACACTCAGCCACTCAGCACGGCTCTCTCATCTCAGAGTTATAGTCAGACACTCAGCCACTCAGCACGGCTCTCTCATCTCAGGGTTATAGTCAGACACTCAGCCACTCAGCAGGGCTCTCTCATCTCAGGGTTATAGTCAGACACTCAGCCACTCAGCAGGGCTCTCTCATCTCAGGGTTATAGTCAGACACTCAGCCACTCAGCAGGGCTCTCTCATCTCAGAGTTATAGTCAGACACTCAGCCACTCAGCACGGCTCTCTCATCTCAGAGTTATAGTCAGACACTCAGCCACTCAGCAGGGCTCTCTCATCTCAGAGTTATAGTCAGACACTCAGCCACTCAGCAGGGCTCTCTCATCTCAGGGTTATAGTCAGACACTCAGCCACTCAGCAGGGCTCTCTCATCTCAGAGTTATAGTCAGACACTCAGCCACTCAGCACGGCTCTCTCATCTCAGAGTTATAGTCAGACACTCAGCCACTCAGCACGGCTCTCTCATCTCAGAGTTATAGTCAGACACTCAGCCACTCAGCACGGCTCTCTCATCTCAGGGTTATAGTCAAACACTCAGCCACTCAGCACGGCTCTCTCATCTCAGAGTTATAGTCAGACACTCAGCCACTCAGCAGGGCTCTCTCATCTCAGAGTTATAGTCAGACACTCAGCCACTCAGCACGGCTCTCTCATCTCAGAGTTATAGTCAGACACTCAGCCACTCAGCACGGCTCTCTCATCTCAGGGTTATAGTCAGACACTCAGCCACTCAGCACGGCTCTCTCATCTCAGAGTTATAGTCAAACACTCAGCCACTCAGCACGGCTCTCTCATCTCAGAGTTATAGTCAAACACTCAGCCACTCAGCACGGCTCTCTCATCTCAGAGTTATAGTCAGACACTCAGCCACTCAGCACGGCTCTCTCATCTCAGAGTTATAGTCAGACACTCAGCCACTCAGCACGGCTCTCTCATCTCAGAGTTATAGTCAGACACTCAGCCACTCAGCAGGGCTCTCTCATCTCAGGGTTATAGTCAGACACTCAGCCACTCAGCAGGGCTCTCTCATCTCAGGGTTATAGTCAGACACTCAGCCACTCAGCACGGCTCTCTCATCTCAGAGTTATAGTCAGACACTCAGCCACTCAGCACGGCTCTCTCATCTCAGGGTTATAGTCAGACACTCAGCCACTCAGCAGGGCTCTCTCATCTCAGAGTTATAGTCAGACACTCAGCCACTCAGCACGGCTCTCTCATCTCAGGGTTATAGTCAGACACTCAGCCACTCAGCAGGGCTCTCTCATCTCAGGGTTATAGTCAGACACTCAGCCACTCAGCAGGGCTCTCTCATCTCAGAGTTATAGTCAGACACTCAGCCACTCAGCACGGCTCTCTCATCTCAGGGTTATAGTCAAACACTCAGCCACTCAGCAGGGCTCTCTCATCTCAGGGTTATAGTCAGACACTCAGCCACTCAGCAGGGCTCTCTCATCTCAGAGTTATAGTCAGACACTCAGCCACTCAGCACGGCTCTCTCATCTCAGAGTTATAGTCAGACACTCAGCCACTCAGCAGGGCTCTCTCATCTCAGGGTTATAGTCAGACACTCAGCCACTCAGCACGGCTCTCTCATCTCAGAGTTATAGTCAGACACTCAGCCACTCAGCAGGGCTCTCTCATCTCAGGGTTATAGTCAGACACTCAGCCACTCAGCAGGGCTCTCTCATCTCAGAGTTATAGTCAGACACTCAGCCACTCAGCACGGCTCTCTCATCTCAGGGTTATAGTCAGACACTCAGCCACTCAGCACGGCTCTCTCATCTCAGAGTTATAGTCAAACACTCAGCCACTCAGCACGGCTCTCTCATCTCAGGGTTATAGTCAAACACTCAGCCACTCAGCACGGCTCTCTCATCTCAGAGTTATAGTCAAACACTCAGCCACTCAGCACGGCTCTCTCATCTCAGAGTTATAGTCAGACACTCAGCCACTCAGCACGGCTCTCTCATCTCAGAGTTATAGTCAGACACTCAGCCACTCAGCACGGCTCTCTCATCTCAGAGTTATAGTCAGACACTCAGCCACTCAGCACGGCTCTCTCATCTCAGGGTTATAGTCAGACACTCAGCCACTCAGCAGGGCTCTCTCATCTCAGGGTTATAGTCAGACACTCAGCCACTCAGCAGGGCTCTCTCATCTCAGAGTTATAGTCAGACACTCAGCCACTCAGCAGGGCTCTCTCATCTCAGAGTTATAGTCAGACACTCAGCCACTCAGCAGGGCTCTCTCATCTCAGAGTTATAGTCAGACACTCAGCCACTCAGCAGGGCTCTCTCATCTCAGAGTTATAGTCAGACACTCAGCCACTCAGCAGGGCTCTCTCATCTCAGGGTTATAGTCAGACACTCAGCCACTCAGCAGGGCTCTCTCATCTCAGAGTTATAGTCAGACACTCAGCCACTCAGCAGGGCTCTCTCATCTCAGAGTTATAGTCAGACACTCAGCCACTCAGCAGGGCTCTCTCATCTCAGAGTTATAGTCAGACACTCAGCCACTCAGCAGGGCTCTCTCATCTCAGGGTTATAGTCAGACACTCAGCCACTCAGCACGGCTCTCTCATCTCAGAGTTATAGTCAGACACTCAGCCACTCAGCACGGCTCTCTCATCTCAGAGTTATAGTCAGACACTCAGCCACTCAGCACGGCTCTCTCATCTCAGGGTTATAGTCAGACACTCAGCCACTCAGCAGGGCTCTCTCATCTCAGGGTTATAGTCAGACACTCAGCCACTCAGCAGGGCTCTCTCATCTCAGGGTTATAGTCAGACACTCAGCCACTCAGCAGGGCTCTCTCATCTCTTATAGTCAGACACTCAGCCACTCAGCACGGCTCTCTCATCTCAGAGTTATAGTCAGACACTCAGCCACTCAGCACGGCTCTCTCATCTCAGAGTTATAGTCAGACACTCAGCCACTCAGCACGGCTCTCTCATCTCAGAGTTATAGTCAGACACTCAGCCACTCAGCACGGCTCTCTCATCTCAGGGTTATAGTCAGACACTCAGCCACTCAGCACGGCTCTCTCATCTCAGAGTTATAGTCAGACACTCAGCCACTCAGCAGGGCTCTCTCATCTCAGAGTTATAGTCAGACACTCAGCCACTCAGCAGGGCTCTCTCATCTCAAGTTATAGTCAGACACTCAGCCACTCAGCACGGCTCTCTCATCTCAGAGTTATAGTCAGACACTCAGCCACTCAGCACGGCTCTCTCATCTCAGGGTTATAGTCAAACACTCAGCCACTCAGCACGGCTCTCTCATCTCAGGGTTATAGTCACACTCAGCCACTCAGCACGGCTCTCTCATCTCAGAGTTATAGTCAGACACTCAGCCACTCAGCACGGCTCTCTCATCTCAGAGTTATAGTCAGACACTCAGCCACTCAGGGCTCTCTCATCTCAGAGTTATAGTCAGACACTCAGCCACTCAGCAGGGCTCTCTCATCTCAGAGTTATAGTCAGACACTCAGCCACTCAGCACGGCTCTCTCATCTCAGAGTTATAGTCAGACACTCAGCCACTCAGCAGGGCTCTCTCATCTCAGAGTTATAGTCAAACACTCAGCCACTCAGCAGGGCTCTCTCATCTCAGGGTTATAGTCAGACACTCAGCCACTCAGCAGGGCTCTCTCATCTCAGGGTTATAGTCAGACACTCAGCCACTCAGCACGGCTCTCTCATCTCAGGGTTATAGTCAGACACTCAGCCACTCAGCACGGCTCTCTCATCTCAGGGTTATAGTCAGACACTCAGCCACTCAGCAGGGCTCTCTCATCTCAGAGTTATAGTCAGACACTCAGCCACTCAGCAGGGCTCTCTCATCTCAGAGTTATAGTCAGACACTCAGCCACTCAGCACGGCTCTCTCATCTCAGAGTTATAGTCACACTCAGCCACTCAGCACGGCTCTCTCATCTCAGAGTTATAGTCACACTCAGCCACTCAGCACGGCTCTCTCATCTCAGAGTTATAGTCAGACACTCAGCCACTCAGCACGGCTCTCTCATCTCAGAGTTATAGTTCAGCCACTCAGCACGGCTCTCTCATCTCAGAGTTATAGTCAGACACTCAGCCACTCAGCACGGCTCTCTCATCTCAGAGTTATAGTCAAACACTCAGCCACTCAGCACGGCTCTCTCATCTCAGAGTTATAGTCAGACACTCAGCCACTCAGCACGGCTCTCTCATCTCAGCGTTATAGTCAGACACTCAGCCACTCAGCACGGCTCTCTCATCTCAGGGTTATAGTCAGACACTCAGCCACTCAGCAGGGCTCTCTCATCTCAGAGTTATAGTCAAACACTCAGCCACTCAGCACGGCTCTCTCATCTCAGAGTTATAGTCAGACACTCAGCCACTCAGCAGGGCTCTCTCATCTCAGGGTTATAGTCAGACACTCAGCCACTCAGCACGGCTCTCTCATCTCAGAGTTATAGTCAGACACTCAGCCACTCAGCACGGCTCTCTCATCTCAGAGTTATAGTCAAACACTCAGCCACTCAGCACGGCTCTCTCATCTCAGAGTTATAGTCTCACTCCACTCAGCAGGGCTCTCTCATCTCAGAGTTATAGTCAGACACTCAGCCACTCAGCACGGCTCTCTCATCTCAGAGTTATAGTCAGACACTCAGCCACTCAGCACGGCTCTCTCATCTCAGGGTTATAGTCAGACACTCAGCCACTCAGCACGGCTCTCTCATCTCAGGGTTATAGTCAGACACTCAGCCACTCAGCAGGGCTCTCTCATCTCAGGGTTATAGTCAGACACTCAGCCACTCAGCAGGGCTCTCTCATCTCAGAGTTATAGTCAGACACTCAGCCACTCAGCACGGCTCTCTCATCTCAGGGTTATAGTCAGACACTCAGCCACTCAGCAGGGCTCTCTCATCTCAGAGTTATAGTCAGACACTCAGCCACTCAGCAGGGCTCTCTCATCTCAGGGTTATAGTCAGACACTCAGCCACTCAGCAGGGCTCTCTCATCTCAGAGTTATAGTCAGACACTCAGCCACTCAGCAGGGCTCTCTCATCTCAGGGTTATAGTCAGACACTCCACTCAGCAGGGCTCTCTCATCTCAGAGTTATAGTCACACTCAGCACTCAGCAGGGCTCTCTCATCTCAGGGTTATAGTCAGACACTCAGCCACTCAGCAGGGCTCTCTCATCTCAGGGTTATAGTCAGACACTCAGACACTCAGCAGGGCTCTCTCATCTCAGAGTTATAGTCACACTCAGCCACTCAGCAGGGCTCTCTCATCTCAGGGTTATAGTCAAACACTCAGCCACTCAGCAGGGCTCTCTCTCTCAGAGTTATAGTCAAACACTCAGCCACTCAGCACGGCTCTCTCATCTCAGAGTTATAGTCAGACACTCAGCCACTCAGCAGGGCTCTCTCATCTCAGGGTTATAGTCAGACACTCAGCCACTCAGCACGGCTCTCTCATCTCAGAGTTATAGTCAGACACTCAGCCACTCAGCAGGGCTCTCTCATCTCAGGGTTATAGTCACACTCGGCCACTCAGCACGGCTCTCTCATCTCAGAGTTATAGTCAGACACTCAGCCACTCAGCAGGGCTCTCTCATCTCAGAGTTATAGTCAGACACTCAGCCACTCAGCACGGCTCTCTCATCTCAGAGTTATAGTCAGACACTCAGCCACTCAGCACGGCTCTCTCATCTCAGAGTTATAGTCAGACACTCAGCCACTCAGCACGGCTCTCTCATCTCAGAGTTATAGTCAGACACTCAGCCACTCAGCAGGGCTCTCTCATCTCAGAGTTATAGTCAGACACTCAGCCACTCAGCAGGGCTCTCTCATCTCAGAGTTATAGTCAAACACTCAGCCACTCAGCACGGCTCTCTCATCTCAGAGTTATAGTCAGACACTCAGCCACTCAGCAGGGCTCTCTCATCTGCAGTGATAGTCAGACACTCAGCACGGCTCTCTCATCTCAGAGTTATAGTATCAGCCACTCAGCTCTCTCATCTCAGAGTTATAGTCAGACACTCAGCCACTCAGCAGGGCTCTCTCATCTCAGAGTTATAGTCAGATATTCAGCTTGGCTCTCTCATCTTACTTCTGCCTCTGTCACTCTCCCTGCCCCCTCCCTCTCTCTTTCCCTGCCACCTCCCTCTCTTCGCTCCACCTCTCAATCCCCTTCACTCCCCGCCTCTCTCCTTTTCTCAATCTCTCCCCCTCTCTATCCCTTTCCTCCTCCTCTCTCCCTCCTACCTGGGGCGCTGTTCTCTCTGAAGGAGTAGTTGACCAAAGGGAAATGCAGCACTATCGGGGCGCGGGGGTCCCCCTCGTCTGTGAAGACGTAGCACTCCTGCAGGGGGCGCCCCTCGATGGAGCTCAGATCGATGCGGGGGAAGGGCAGGCAGTGATCAGCACAGTATTGCTCTGTCAGCTTCAGAGCCTGGGGGGGAGAGGAAGTGAGGTACAAGCAAGACAGGAAGGGGATTATTTTGTCTGTTGTGCTGCAGCCATGGTTACTGTCAGGTTGGTTTTAGGTCAGGTGTCCCACCCTGCACTTGCCCCACTCACCTTGAACTGGTCCCCCCAGGTGAAGTTGAATGACAGCAACACGTCAACGCCCCTCTCGGGTCTCAGCAGGGGCGGGGTCCCCGTGTTGATGGAGAACCCCGAATCCGCCAAGTGTAGCTGGGGGTCAGCAGGAGTCAGCTGATTCGGGAAGGCATCCAGATGGGTTCCTGAAAACACAGAGCCCAGGCTTTACAGGCTGGCTGTAATCTCGATGCAGGCTCAGCCCCTCTCTTCTGCTCCCCCTGCTCCCCCCTCTCTCACTCCCTGTGTTACCTTTCCATGCAGTGAAGCCGTGGCTCTGGCTGTAGTCTCGATGCAGGCTCAGCCCCTCTCTTCTGCTCCCCCTGCTCCCCCCTCTCTCACTCCCTGTGTTACCTTTCCATGCAGTGAGGCCGTGGCTCTGGCTGTAGTCTTGATGCAGGCTCAGCCCCTCTCTTCTGCTCCCCCTGCTCCCCCCTCTCTCACTCCCTGCGTTACCTTTCCATGCAGTGAAGCCGTGGCTCTGGCTGTAGTCTCGATGCAGGCTCAGCCCCTCTCTTCTGCTCCCCCTGCTCCCCCCTCTCTCACTCCCTGCGTTACCTTTCCATGCAGTGAAGCCGTGGCTCTGGCTGTAGTCTCGATGCAGGCTCAGCCCCTCTCTTCTGCTCCCCCTGCTCCCCCCTCTCTCACTCCCTGCATTACCTTTCCATGCAGTGAAGCCGTGGCTCTGGCTGTAGTCTCGATGCAGGCTCAGCCCCTCTCTTCTGCTCCCCCTGCTCCCCCCTCTCTCACTCCCTGCGTTACCTTTCCATGCAGTGAAGCCGTGGCTCTGGCTGTAGTCTCGATGCAGGCTCAGCCCCTCTCTTCTGCTCCCCCTGCTCCCCCCTCTCTCACTCCCTGCGTTACCTTTCCATGCAGTGAAGCCGTGGCTCTGGCTGTAGTCTCGATGCAGGCTCAGCCCCTCTCTTCTGCTCCCCCTGCTCCCCCCTCTCTCACTCCCTGCGTTACCTTTCCATGCAGTGAAGCCGTGGCTCTGGCTGTAGTCTCGATGCAGGCTCAGCCCCTCTCTTCTGCTCCCCCTGCTCCCCCCTCTCTCACTCCCTGCGTTACCTTTCCATGCAGTGAAGCCGTGGCTCTGGCTGTAGTCTCGATGGAGGCTCAGCCCTCTCATGAAGTTGTAGCTCTGGCCGATGATGGGCCGGTCACTCAGCATCTCCTCCAGCAGCTGGGTAACCGCATTGACTGGAATCACAAAGAAGGTGTCCAGCGCGGCTGGCTTCCCCGCCACAGCGCCCTCGTCTGGACGGAGGAGACAATCACAACAGTCCTTCTATAGCGCACTGTGTTGCTAACATGCCTTGCGTTGGGATTCGAGTCAGAGTTTGGGGTTAGGGTACCGGGTTGAAGTTAGGATTAGAGTAGGGGGTTGGGGTTGGGTCTAACTAGTCGATGTATCATGAGGTGTAATTGAAGCCTTCCTTGCTGAAAGCCTTTTCTTTCCTATTGGAAGCGCCCTGCTCAGCAACGATGGAGGGAGGAAGTGCCCTGCACAGCAGTGAGGGAGGGAGGGAGCGCCCTGCACAGCAGTGAGGGAGGGAGGGAGCGCCCTGCACAGCAGTGATGGAGGGAGGGAGCGCCCTGCACAGCAGTGAGGGAGGGAGGAAGTGCCCTGCACAGCAGTGAGGGAGGGAGGGAGCGCCCTGCTCAGCAACGATGGAGGGAGGAAGTGCCCTGCACAGCAGTGAGGGAGGGAGGGAGCGCCCTGCACAGCAGTGAGGGAGGGAGGGAGCGCCCTGCACAGCAGTGATGGAGGGAGGGAGCGCCCTGCACAGCAGTGATGGAGGGAGGGAGTGCCCTGCACAGCAGTGATGGAGGGAGGGAGCGCCCTGCACAGCAGTGATGGAGGGAGGAAGTGCCCTGCACAGCAGTGATGGAGGGAGGGAGTGCCCTGCACAGCAGTGATGGAGGGAGGGAGTGCCCTGCACAGCAGTGAGGGAGGGAGGGAGCGCCCTGCACAGCAGTGATGGAGGGAGGGAGCGCCCTGCACAGCAGTGATGGAGGGAGGGAGCCCTGCACAGCAGTGAGGGAGGGAGGGAGCGCCCTGCACAGCAGTGATGGAGGGAGGGAGCGCCCTGCACAGCAGTGAGGGAGGGAGGGAGCGCCCTGCACAGCAGTGATGGAGGGAGGAGGGAGCGCCCTGCACAGCAGTGATGGAGGGAGGGAGTGCCCTGCACAGCAGTGATGGAGGGAGGGAGCGCCCTGCACAGCAGTGATGGAGGGAGGGAGCACCCTGCACAGCAGTGATGGAGGGAGGGAGCGCCCTGCACAGCAGTGATGGAGGGAGGGAGTGCCCTGCACAGCAGTGGAGGGAGGGAGGGAGCGCCCTGCACAGCAGTGATGGAGGGAGGGAGTGCCCTGCACAGCAGTGATGGAGGGAGGGAGCGCCCTGCACAGCAGTGATGGAGGGAGGGAGCGCCCTGCACAGCAGTGCCCTGCACAGCAGTGATGGAGGGAGGGAGTGCCCTGCACAGCAGTGATGGAGGGAGGGAGCGCCCTGCACAGCAGTGAGGGAGGGAGGGAGTGCCCTGCACAGCAGTGATGCAGGGAGGGAGTGCCCTGCACAGCAGTGATGGAGGGAGGGAGTGCCCTGCACAGCAGTGATGGAGGGAGGGAGCGCCCTGCACAGCAGTGATGGAGGGAGGGAGTGCCCTGCACAGCAGTGAGGGAGGGAGGGAGCGCCCTGCACAGCAGTGAGGGAGGGAGGGAGTGCCCTGCACAGCAGTGATGGAGGGAGGAAGTGCCCTGCACAGCAGTGATGGAGGGAGGGAGCGCCCTGCACAGCAGTGATGGAGGGAGGGAGTGCCCTGCACAGCAGTGATGGAGGGAGGGAGCGCCCTGCACAGCAGTGATGGAGGGGGAGGGAGTGCCCTGCACAGCAGTGAGGGAGGGAGCGCCCTGCACAGCAGTGATGGAGGGAGGGAGCGCCCTGCACAGCAGTGATGGAGGGAGGGAGCGCCCTGCACAGCAGTGATGGAGGGAGAGAGGGAGCGCCCTGCACAGCAGTGATGGAGGGAAGGAGGGAGTGCCCTGCACAGCAGTGATGGAGGGAGGGAGCGCCCTGCACAGCAGTGATGGAGGGAGGGAGCGCCCTGCACAGCAGTGAGGGAGGGAGAGAGGGAGCGCCCTGCACAGCAGTGAGGGAGGGAGGGAGTGCCCTGCACAGCAGTGATGCAGGGAGGAAGTGCCCCGCACAGCAGTGATGGAGGGAGAGAGGGAGTGCCCTGCACAGCAGTGAGGGAGGGAGGGAGCGCCCTGCACAGCAGTGATGGAGGGAGGGAGTGCCCTGCACAGCAGTGATGGAGGGAGGGAGCGCCCTGCACAGCAGTGATGGAGGGAGGAGGGAGCGCCCTGCACAGCAGTGAGGGAGGGAGGGAGTGCCCTGCACAGCAGTGATGGAGGGAGCGCCCTGCACAGCAGTGAGGGAGGGAGGGAGCGCCCTGCACAGCAGTGATGGAGGGAGGGAGGGAGCGCCCTGCACAGCAGTGATGGAGGGGGAGGGAGTGCCCTGCACAGCAGTGATGGAGGGAGGGAGCGCCCTGCACAGCAGTGAGGGAGGGAGGGAGCGCCCTGCACAGCAGTGATGGAGGGAGGGAGTGCCCTGCACAGCAGTGATGGAGGGAGGGAGTGCCCTGCACAGCAGTGATGGAGGGAGGGAGCGCCCTGCACAGCAGTGATGGAGGGAGGGAGCGCCCTGCACAGCAGTGATGGAGGGAGGGAGCGCCCTGCACAGCAGGGAGGGAGGGAGAGCCTCAGACTCTCTGCCTCTCTCTCACCTGGTGCTCCGTCCGCGGCTACGTGGCTTCGTAGCACTACCTCCCTCCTCTCCCTTCGCGTACTGTCTTTCACTCACCTCTCCTCATTCCCCCTCCAAGTTACTTTTCGTCCCTCACGGACGTGGTCGTCACCACTATCCTCATTCCCCTCCCGGGCGTGTGTCCTACCTCCTCCACTCACGGACGTTTCGCACTACCTCCCCCTCCGGTACGGTCGTCCCTACCTCCCTCCCTCGGCCTCGTACGCGACTGGGCGAGACACTGACGACCTCCGTCCCTCAGCGAAGCACCCTGAAAGGTCTTCTTACCCTTACTGCGCACGGCCTCTCTGAGCAACTGGATCCAGTTTGGAAAAGAGCCAGACAGTGAGGTCCAGCCTTGGGTCAGGTTAATGGAGAACAAGTTGCTCCACAGCCCTGCAGAAACACAGCAGAGACACAGGAGGGAGGCGGTGTCAGCGATCTGCTCCAATATCTCTGACACGCAGGGATGGGAATAAGACTTCCACTACACAGCAGTTTGATCCCTTCCTGGTTTTATTCTGAGTTAGAATGAGTAAAACTGCTATGCGATAGGAACCTTATTCCCATCCCTGGACTGTAAATCTGAGTTTAGCATGGAAAAGAGGACTTGATTTAGTATTCATAGCCATCTTTATATTTTAATTTAGCATTTATTATAAATAAAAAGAAATTCAATTAAAGAGAGGCAGGGGATGTGTCTCAGGGTCCCTGCCCTGCACTCACCCAGCAGGTAGGGGATGTGTCTCAGGGTCCCTGCCCTAGCATGCTGATCTCACAACACTCGGGGAGTGATTACAGTGTCTATGTCTCAAACAAAGAGAGAATCTAGAACAAGTTTTAAAAAAAAACAAACCCTCATCAATATTCAGAATCTTTACATGCATTCAGTATTCCGCATACTACAACTAGCAAGTGGAAACTATATTCCGCACTTCAGAGCAAATTCCCAAAGCGATTAACTCCAAATCGTCCTGAGCAGAAGGCTGTCTTGTGGGAGAGTTCCCCCAGCACGCTGCACGCAGCACACTGCAGTCTTACTTACTTTTAGAAACACTTTGAGAAGTTGCCCTACCAAAACATTGAAAAGAACATTATGCATTATAAAATAGATACATAGATAGGAAACTTGATGTGGTGCAATTGTACACACAGTGACTGAAGGGGACATACCACCTAGCAACCTCTGCACAGTCATACTGGGAATATGGCTGACATGTGGAATATTCAGGTCACATGGGTTGCTATTAGAATCTGATGGTAATCTGGTGGTTAGCGGTGTGCCTTTGTAAAGCACTAACCTCAAGGCTCTGTACAGTGGGCAGACCAGTCTCTAGTGAAAGAGAAGGAATTGAACAAATCTAATATCAATCTGGCAGCCTTGTTTTATTTTCCATTTGTGTTGGTCTGGGTTTAATGCAATGCAAGCTGCTCTCCAGGGCGGTGCCCCAGTATTTGCAATGCAAGCTTCTCTCCAGCGCTGTGCCCCAGTATTTGCAATGCAAGCTGCTCTCCAGCACTGTGCCCCAGTATTTGCAATGCAAGCTGCTCTCCAGCGCTGTGCCCCAGTATTTGCAATGCAAGCTGCTCTCCAGCGCTGTGCCCCAGTATTTGCAATGCAAGCTGCTCTCCAGCGCTGTGCCCCAGTATTTGCAATGCAAGCTGCTCTCCAGCGCGGTGCCCCAGTATTTGCAATGCAAGCTGCTCTCCAGCGCTGTGCCCCAGTATTTGCAATGCAACTGCTCTCCAGCGCGGTGCCCCAGTATTTGCAATGCAAGCTGCTCTCCAGTGCTGTGCCCCAGTATTTGCAATGCAAGCTGCTCTCCAGCGCGGTGCCCCAGTATTTGCAATGCAAGCTGCTCTCCAGCGCTGTGCCCCAGTATTTGCAATGCAACTGCTCTCCAGCGCTGTGCCCCAGTATTTGCAATGCAAGCTGCTCTCCAGCGCTGTGCCCCAGTATTTGCAATGCAAGCTGCTCTCCAGCGCTGTGCCCCAGTATTTGCAATGCAAGCTGCTCTCCAGCGCTGTGCCCCAGTATTTGCAATGCAAGCTGCTCTCCAGCGCTGTGCCCCAGTATTTGCAATGCAAGCTGCTCTCCAGCGCTGTGCCCCAGTATTTGCAATGCAAGCTGCTCTCCAGCGCTGTGCCCCAGTATTTGCAATGCAAGCTGCTCTCCAGCGCGGTGCCCCAGTATTTGCAATGCAAGCTGCTCTCCAGCGCTGTGCCCCAGTATTTGCAATGCAAGCTGCTCTCCAGCGCTGTGCCCCAGTATTTGCAATGCAAGCTGCTCTCCAGCGCTGTGCCCCAGTATTTGCAATGCAAGCTGCTCTCCAGCGCTGTGCCCCAGTATTTGCAATGCAAGCTGCTCTCCAGCGCTGTGCCCCAGTATTTGCAATGCAAGCTGCTCTCCAGCGCTGTGCCCCAGTATTTGCAATGCAAGCTGCTCTCCAGCGCTGTGCCCCAGTATTTGCAATGCAAGCTGCTCTCCAGCGCTGTGCCCCAGTATTTGCAATGCAAGCTGCTCTCCAGCGCTGTGCCCCAGTATTTGCAATGCAAGCTGCTCTCCAGCGTGGTGCCCCAGTATTTGTAATGCAAGCTGTCCCCCAGCACGGTGCCCCAGTATTTGCAATGCAAGCTGCTCTCCAGTGTGTCATGCCTGTGCTGTTACCCGCCATACTCCCCGCGATCCCCTCCTTCAGGTTGACGGCTGTGTAAATGGGAAAGGGGTTCTGACCCTCTGCTACTGCCCTCTGCTGGTCAGACAGGGTGGCTGGGTCCCTCTGAATAACAGAAAATACAGAAACAAACACATGAAGCCACAGCAGCTTAATCCAGATGGCTTGTTGTAAGGAAGTCTTAGTTTGTTTCATGTTCCTATTAGAGTAATTGGTGTTTGTAAATCCTGTCCTGTAAATGTGTTACCTATAAATAAAACTATTGATGGTTTGCTAAGAATATTTTCTTAAAGGTAACCGGTAGGTGTGTGTGTTTTTATTGTTGTGTTTTCATTTTAAAGCACTGGAATTCGGTGCACAGGATGACATCTGTACACAGGACAATAAGAGGTACTGGCAAACCCGTCCCTGTAATTGGCTGATGCCAGCGGGAGTGCATGAGTGAGCCAGTGTACTCTGTGACTGGCTGATGCCAGGGGTGAGTGTGTGATTGAGCCAGTGCACTTTGTGATTGGCTGATGCCAGGGGTGAGTGTGTGATTGAGCCAGTGCACCTTGTGATTGGATGATGCCAGCGGGAGTGCATGAGTGAGCCAGTGTACTCTGTGACTGGCTGATGCCAGGTGTGAGTGTGTGATTGAGCCAGTGCACTTTGTGATTGGCTGATGCCAGGGGGAGTGCATGAGTGAGCCAGTGTACTCTGTAACTGGCTGATGCCAGGGGTGAGTGTGTGTGTGAGTGAGCCAGTGCACCCTGTGATTGGATGATGCCAGGGGGAGTGCATGAGTGAGCCAGTGTACTCTGTGACTGGCTGATGCCAGGGGTGAGTATGTGATTGAGCCAGTGCACCCTGTGATTGGATGATGCCAGGGGGAGTGCATGAGTGAGCCAGTGTACTCTGTGACTGGCTGATGCCAGGGGTGAGTGTGTGAGTGAGCTAGTGCACTTTGTGATTGGCTGATGCCAGGGGTGAGTGTGTGAGTGAGCTAGTGCACTTTGTGATTGGCTGATGCCAGGGGTGAGTGTGTGAGTGAGCCAGTGCACCCTGTGATTGGATGATGCCAGGGGTGATTGTGGGAGTGAGCCAGTGCAGGGCAGCCTCCTCGCCTCACCTCTCCATGGATCAGGTACTCGATGATCAGCCCCCACAGGTCCAGGAAGCTGACTGCCTGCCCCTCACCTGCCCTCTTCTTTAGCTCCCCATAGTAATACCGCAGCTGCTCCGCCGACAGCACGCCCAGCTGGCTCTTACTGACTGCGGCCTGGGCTCTCCCGATCGGGCCCTGCAGGTCATGATGGGACCAGTCTGGGTCTGTGTAGAGGCTGGACATGGCCCTGAGGAGAGAAGGGGAATCGCAAACTCCTTGCAGTCAACAGATAATTTTGAGACTATAAAACCATGTGAGTGAAATTTGCAGGGGACACTGTATCAAGCACTTAGGGTTGATAGAACCAGTTTTACTGACAAACACGTCTTGTCACTGTTTAGACCAAGCATTACTGTTCTAGTGCTTTTCGATAACGTGATGTCAGTGAGTGGAGTGCAGGCCAGCGGGATTGCTGTATTTAGTGATGTCAGTGAGTGGAGTGCAGGCCAGCGGGATTGCTGTATTTAGTGATGTCAGTGAGTGGAGTGCAGGCCAGCGGGATTGCTGTATTTAGTGATGTCAGTGAGTGGAGTGCAGGCCAGCGGGATTGCTGTATTTAGTGATGTCAGTGAGTGGAGTGCAGGCCAGCGGGATTGCTGTATTTAGTGATGTCAGTGAGTGGAGTGCAGGCCAGCGGGATTGCTGTATTTAGTGATGTCAGTGAGTGGAGTGCAGGCCAGCGGGATTGCTGTATTTAGTGATGTCAGTGAGTGGAGTGCAGGCCAGCGGGATTGCTGTATTTAGTGATGTCAGTGAGTGCAGTGCAGGCCAGCGGGATTGCTGTATTTAGTGATGTCAGTGAGTGGAGTGCAGGCCAGCGGGATTGCTGTATTTAGTGATGTCAGTGAGTGGAGTGCAGGCCAGCGGGATTGCTGTATTTAGTGATGTCAGTGAGTGGAGTGCAGGCCAGCGGGATTGCTGTATTTAGTGATGTCAGTGAGTGGAGTGCAGGCCAGCGGGATTGCTGTATTTAGTGATGTCAGTGAGTGCAGTGCAGGCCAGCGGGATTGCTGTATTTAGTGATGTCAGTGAGTGGAGTGCAGGCCAGCGGGATTGCTGTATTTAGTGATGTCAGTGAGTGGAGTGCAGGCCAGCGGGATTGCTGTATTTAGTGATGTCAGTGAGTGGAGTGCAGGCCAGCGGGATTGCTGTATTTAGTGATGTCAGTGAGTGGAGTGCAGGCCAGCGGGATTGCTGTATTTAGTGATGTCAGTGAGTGGAGTGCAGGCCAGCGGGATTGCTGTATTTAGTGATGTCAGTGAGTGCAGTGCAGGCCAGCGGGATTGCTGTATTTAGTGATGTCAGTGAGTGGAGTGCAGGCCAGCGGGATTGCTGTATTTAGTGATGTCAGTGAGTGGAGTGCAGGCCAGCGGGATTGCTGTATTTAGTGATGTCAGTGAGTGGAGTGCAGGCCAGCGGGATTGCTGTATTTAGTGATGTCAGTGAGTGGAGTGCAGGCCAGCGGGATTGCTGTATTTAGTGATGTCAGTGAGTGGAGTGCAGGCCAGCGGGATTGCTGTATTTAGTGATGTCAGTGAGTGGAGTGCAGGCCAGCGGGATTGCTGTATTTAGTGATGTCAGTGAGTGGAGTGCAGGCCAGCGG
>NC_054545.1:1853167-1883167 GCF_017654505.1 Polyodon spathula
ACTCAGCACCACACCGTGTCCCTACACCGGAGAGATCCTCCATCCAGCCAGGCTGGGGATGCATTTCAATATTCACTGACCTCTAGCGAGAGCCTTTGCCTCTGTACTGTTCTCCACCTGGACCTCCAGAAGGGAAAGATGGCTGGCCTGAAAGACAGAGCCCAGAATGTGAATCACAGCCAGTCCCTCTGCATGATACAGTGTACTGTAACCTTTTACTAGTAAAAGGTGAACTATATTAAAAAAATAAATATAATAAATACATAACTGAATCAAATAAATAAAAACACAGCTGCAGACTGAGTCCAGTATTTTAGTTTTCAATGAGGATGCATCTCTGATATTGCGTGCGTTTCTTTTAAAACCGCAAGTGTGGGACAGGAAGGGCTGTGGAAAGATTTTATCAGCTGCTGCTAGTGAGTGAGTATTGAACCCTGGATTCTCTTATCAGAGCTAACAGACAAGGCCTTGTGAGATTCAGTTACCTTCCAGAGAGAGCTCATTACAGCGCTCTGTACCAACATGATTATATGGTCCTTGCACAGTAACAGACGGGGCAGAGGTCTTTAGTCCTCCTGATCGGTAAGTGTTACAGCGGCAAGGTGAGAATTCAAATGGAGCATTTCAGAGGCAATGGGAGTACATTTATTCTTAATATCCCAACAGTTCATAAGACCAGTCTTTCAGGAGGTACACGTTCCACAGACCGGAGGTGACAGTGTCAGCTGCTCGCTGAGCCCAATGTGCACGCTTGCACCTGACCGCGTATCTCACTATTCAAATACCCCCTTAGCTAGAGCACATGATGCCACTGTTAGTGATTCTCAGTTACAGGATCACGCGAAGAGCTGCCTGTTTTATTTTCCTGTTATTAAAGATCACCCATCACATGGCACCCAGTGTCCTGGCTAAGTTCCAAACTGAGTGCAAGTAAACTCTTAACTTCTGTGAACAGCTCCCTGTTGAGACACCCGTCCCTCTGTCTCTGCCCCTGTCTCGCTCTTTATCTCTGCCTGGTCCAGGGCAGGGTTTCAACTGCTTTACACTGCCCCCTACAGGTGAGTGCACTTACCACCAGCACACCATTTGTCTGAATTTCTCCAGGAGGCTCCTTGCTGTAAAAACAAATAAAATAAAAATAATAACCAGGAAACTGAAACCCTCTGAAGCGTGTGAAAGGATCTACACGAACTCAATTGTGTCTCTGTTCCTGAGTCCCGCTCACCTCTCCTCCACTGTGAACTCCACATGCAGCTCCTCCTTCGTCTGAAACACAAGACAGGCAGACAGCAGCACAGGTTACAATCAGAGTCACACACAACACTGCAGGAAAAGTGGATCTGCATAAAATCATGCAAAGTAATAAAACAGATTGTAACGGCACACAACTAGCTACAGCACAACTCTTTCATAAGCAGTGCAGTCAGCCAGTGGACTCAGCAATGCAGCAAACCAACCCATCCACCATCCTTACAAATGTGTTCTTTTTAACGGTAATAAGTCAGTCTTCTTCAGGGAATTTCAATCAAAAGAGTTTTACTCAGGAACAAAGCAAATCAATACTGTAACAAACGTCCAGGTCTTTGATACATTGATATAGTGGATAGACTATATCCCACAGGACATGGGGGTTCCACCCGACAGAGGAGTTACCCAGTCACTGTGAGCAACTGCAAAGCTGTCCCTCTCATCGGAGCTGGAGTGCTACCATTCTATTGTGTCATCAAGCAGAAGTTTGTGGTCTGCTCCTGTGATCAAACATAGCTCCACGTTGCAAGTCTGGTTTCAATAGACAGACTTGTGGTTTTACAATAGAAATGAGTTCACAATCATTGAAGAAGTAACATCTTGTGAGAAGCAAAGATGAAACCCCAGGTTATACCACATCGTCTTGGTCTTATTAAAACACCATGGCGGGGGCTTGTCTACGTGCAGAATTGCATGATTCACAGGTTTGGACTAAACACAGGAAAACCATACCCTGTCCAGAGGCAGACTTTCAATGACTTCTCACTTCTTTACATTTTAAAAGGGGCACATCAAATTATAACATTATTATTATAAAACCTTAGAGCTTTTCCAGGCAACAGGCAAAGTCAATGTGTATTACATACACTACATTGCTGTATAACAGTGATGATGGTAACACACCATATTCTACCGTTTCCTGTGCCCCCTCCCCTCACCTCAGGGTTCAGTGTGAAGACGTGCCGCACCACCTCCCCGGGTGAAAGGTTATCGAGGTCATAGAACACGTTGATGCAGAGGTCGTCTCTGGAGAGCAGGTCCTGGTCAAGCACACTCAGCTCCAGAACATTCTAGAACAGAGAGCGGAATGTGAAACTGGAACAGCTCAGGAGCGCGTGGAACACTCCCACTCTGCAGCACGGTTCCACAGAGACCTGAACTCGCTCTCAAAGTTCTTAATTTGATACATTATATATATATATATATATAGATATATATATATATATATATATATATATATATATATATATATATATATATATATTATATATTATATACATATATTAGTGTATATATATATATAATATATATATTATATATATATATATATATATGCCTTGTGCTGATCACACTACTGTACCCTGTACTCTGCCCAGCGATCTCTACCTTCACGTGGCTGTGTATCCTGTAGTGGAAGGTCTCGTTCCACACGGGGGAGCTAGAGTCCCACACGGTTCGGGTGCGGTGAGTCTTCGACGATGCCGTGGGGAGTCTGAGAGCCACGTAGCAGTCTGACTGAGAAACTGCGGAGAGACAGCAACACCTCACTCAACTACTGACTGGGGGATTGAAACTCACACTAGCCCTGCACCCTCAGCCTGCACCCTGCACCCTGCGCCTTGTGCCTGTGACCTGTGCCCTGCACCCTACAACATGCACCCTTTGCTTGCATCCTGCGCACTGCACCTTGCACATTAATAATGAGCACTAGTGTACACACTGCACTCTCAGCTCTGCAGCGCTGTCATTACCAGCACATTAATAATAATGAGCACTAGTGTACACACTGCACTCTCAGCTCTGCAGCGCTGTCATTACCAGCACATTAATAATAATGAGCACTAGTGTACACACTGCACTCTCAGCTCTGCAGCGCTGTCATTACCAGCACATTAATAATAATGAGCACTAGTGTACACACTGCACTCTCAGCTCTGCAGCGCTGTCATTACCAGCACATTAATAATAATGAGCACTAGTGTCCACACTGCACTCTCAGCTCTGCAGCGCTGTCATTACCAGCACATTAATAATAATGAGCACTAGTGTACACACTGCACTCTCAGCTCTGCAGCGCTGTCATTACCAGCACATTAATAATAATGAGCACTAGTGTACACACTGCACTCTCAGCTCTGCAGCGCTGTCATTACCAGCACATTAATAATAATGAGCACTAGTGTACACACTGCACTCTCAGCTCTGCAGCGCTGTCATTACCAGCACATTAATAATAATGAGCACTAGTGTACACGCTGCACTCTCAGCTCTGCTGCTCTGTCAGAACTCACACAGATCCTTCTTGGGAATGTTTTTGGCTTCTATGATTTTCACAGAAAGGTTCCTGTAAGGATCAACTTCTTTCTAAAGAAAAGAAAAAAAGAAAATTATTTTCAGCAGTTCTGCAGAGAGAAGTGGTGACTGTGTGCACCATGTAAATGATCGCATATGTACATGTCAGCTCTGGGATACCCAGCACTCAGATACTGTCAGCACTGGGATATCCAGCACTCAGACAGTCAGCAGTGGGATACCCAGCACTCAGATACAGTCAGCACTGGGATATCCAGCACTCAGATACAGTCAGCACTGGGATATCCAGCACTCAGATACAGTCAGCACTGGGATACCCAGCACTCAGATACAGTCAGCACTGGGATATCCAGCACTCAGATACAGTCAGCACTGGGATATCCAGCACTCAGATACAGTCAGCACTGGGATATCCAGCACTCAGATACAGTCAGCACTGGGATATCCAGCACTCAGATACAGTCAGCACTGGGATACCCAGCACTCAGATACAGTCAGCACTGGGATATCCAGCACTCAGATACAGTCAGCACTGGGACATCCAGCACTCAGATACAGTCAGCACTGGGATATCCAGCACTCAGATACAGTCAGCACTGGGATACCCAGCACTCAGATACTGTCAGCACTGGGATACCCAGCACTCAGATACAGTCAGCACTGGGATATCCAGCACTCAGATACAGTCAGCACTGGGATATCCAGCACTCAGATACAGTCAGCACTGGGATATCCAGCACTCAGATACAGTCAGCACTGGGATATCCAGCACTCAGATACAGTCAGCACTGGGATACCCAGCACTCAGATACAGTCAGCACTGGGATATCCAGCACTCAGATACAGTCAGCACTGGGACATCCAGCACTCAGATACAGTCAGCACTGGGATATCCAGCACTCAGATACAGTCAGCACTGGGATACCCAGCACTCAGATACTGTCAGCACTGGGATACCCAGCACTCAGATACAGTCAGCTCTGGGATACCCAGCACTCAGATACTGTCAGCACTGGGATATCCAGCACTCAGATACTGTCAGCACTGGGATACCAGCACTCAGATACAGTCAGCACTGGGATACCCAGCACTCAGATACAGTCAGCACTGGGATACCCAGCACTCAGATACTGTCAGCACTGGGATATCCAGCACTCAGATACAGTCAGCACTGGGATATCCAGCACTCAGATACTGTCAGCACTGGGATACCAGCACTCAGATACTGTCAGCACTGGGATATCCAGCACTCAGATACAGTCAGCACAGCCAATCAGCTTTCAGATCTAGCGGGCTTCTGTTTTGCATAGATGCCGGCTGGAAAGTTGAAGTGCTTAACTGTGAATTATATTCTAAATCAATCTGCGCAATACCGGCTCTTTCTCTTAACTTTCTAATCTACAATAATTTGATAACATAAAAAACTGCTTAACTGATGCTGGTCTAGAGACAAGGGAAATCAAGACACCGTAATGAAGGCTCAATTCGCAGCTACTGGACAGCAAATCAATAGGGACGACAAGGCAGGTCCACAATTCTGTCATCGGCTGGACCCAAACAACCCCCTCCCTCAAAACCAGCCAGTCAAACAGCCAACCCTGTTTCAGGTCTTTCAACGGGAGCCAATCCACTGCCTGCCTGCTCGAATGACGCCCCGCCTCCAACAGCAAGCATCGAGTCCGACTCAGTACTGCACGGACTGTTCAACGAGTATACGTGATCAGAAAAATTATAACAAGAAAGAGTAAGAGCCCAGTAAATAAATATGTTAGCAACAACAACAACAACAACAATAATAATAATAATAATAATAATAATAGCGTTTTCTCTACGTGTATGTAGTTTTTCTGTTCTAATGATTTTATGGGACTATTTTCCTCAGCAGAATGTTAACTGTTACAGTAAATAATAAATAAATAAATGCATGCCACTGGTTTTAGCCCTCTCCTGCGGCTCGGTCCGGTCATCCGCCATACGGGACAGCCCGCATCGACGGCTCTACCGCTTAATGAATGCACTTACACTTCAGTTGTTTGTGCATTTTCATTTGCGAGTGAACTATGACATTATCGATCTCCATATTCCGCAATTTTAAATACTGACTCTGGATACCGTTTTAATTCTGGAAACTTTTTTTTTTGTAATCTTTAGCTAAATTGAATTGCCGTCTACGATTTACGCAGTTGTGTGCATGGGTGACATTTAGACTTCATTTCCATGGAACTGCACACACTCATGCATACCGGATTTAAAGCGTACTGTATGACTGTATTGCACTCCAGTGTCCACGGTCGGCTCTTAGCAAGTGACATTCTCAGATCCCATCGTTCAGAATTAAAATGCTGCTCTTGCATCAACAAAACCAACTCCAGTGCATCTAAATGGAAGCCTACCCTGTTATAAAACCCCGTCCTTCCAGCTATGTATTTTGGGACATTGTTTCTTTTTTAACTCCCTGAAAAACAGACAAGGATTGGAACTGGCGAGAATGAAATAATCAGCCAGTCATGTGTACATTCCTGATACTGAGAGCACTGCTCACTGAGCGCCACGGTGTTGTGTCCTGGTGTGTGTTGTTTGTGTGTGTGTGTGTGAACTTACAACATGCGTACACGTAAAACCCTTACATGTACACGCTACACGCAGGCCCGCACACACGCTACGCACGGACCCACTGTAAAGCCGCAACCGTAAGGAATCACCTTACGTTACCTAAATTCACTCATGAAATGTCTAATCTATACATACTCAATTACATACTACGGTGTGCAACGCACTGCTGCACAGCCGACAATCGCCCACGGTATCGCGTATCCCTACTCCTCAACACCAGGTGTTAATGTATCCACTAATACATAGTACATTAGTACACCATTGTTTTGGGTAAACCAACACCGTCACACAGGTGTGTATGTGTGTGTGTGTGTGTGCGTGTGTGTGACCTGTGAGCAATATTTAATATCGGACTGTATGTAGTAGCGCTGTACAACATGTAAATACTACACGTACACCGTTACACACACCAAACGTGTGTGTAAAACAAGTTACCATGTGTGTGTGTGTGTGTGCTGTCATGTATGTAGTGTATGTATGTATGTATGTATGTATGTATGTATGTTCATAGCTGTGTGTACACGCACACACGTACGTTACACACGCACAACATACAGCGCCCACGGTGTGTGTGTGTGTGTGTGTGTGCGTGCGTGTCACGGTGTCGTACGTGTGCACCCTTACATGGACATACTCTGTGTATGGGTGTTTGTGTGTGTGTGTGTGAAATGGTGTGCGTATGTATGTGTGTGTGTGTGTGTATGTCTGTGTGTGTGTGTGTGTTCGCAACAGGTGTGTGTGTGTGTTTGTGCCGTGCTTTTTGTTGAGTGTGTGTGTGCGTGCGTGTGTGTGTATGTATGTATGTATGTGTGTGTGTGTGTGCGTGTGTGTGTATGTGCGTGCGTGTGTGTGTGTGTGTGTGTGCGTGCGTGTGTGTGAATGTACTTAGGTTCACGCACACTATCCAGAATCATGGGTTTCTTTGTCATTCACACACACTGTGGTCGGTTACATAACACACACTAACTACATACATACCATGACATCCCCTACATAGCACGTAGTCATGTACATCCCTACCACGACCCCATCACATCGAAAACCCTAGGCACACCAATGTACCTCACGCACGGTAATGTACATACACTAGCCCGCACACCGAGCACACACACTGCAACACGGCACACACACTGACCTTTACAGTACACACGCTCACAGTACAGCACAACATACACTGTATGTATGTATGTATGTATGTGTGTGTGTGTGTGCGTGCGTGTGTGTGAATGGGTGCATGTAGGTATGTATGATACACGTGCGTGAACGTACCATGTTGTATGTGCGAGATGTTTGTTGTTAAATTTGTGTTTGTGTAATGTTATTTGCTTGTGTGATACTAAGGTATACATGCACATGGATTACAAACGGGTACAATACATGAGAATGTACAAGCTACGGGCTGTACAGTGCAAGGTGTGTGTGTAGGGTGCGTGTGTGTGTGTGTGTGCGTGCGTGTGTGTGTGTGTGTGTGTGTGTGTGTGTGTGTGTGTGTATGTATGTATGTATGTATGTCTGTATGTATGTATGTGTCACACGTGGCATTCAGTAGCACTTGCTGTACAACCGTGTGAATGTATGTATGTATGTGCGTGCGTGTGTGTGGGTTTAGTGTGGATGAATCTGTCTCCGCCAGATGATCATAACTGTAGCGTTACAAGTCAGTCTTTCACTACTGCATGCGTGTACCTGAGTCGGCTACATCTACCGCAATTATACATGGCCCCTAGTAACACGTGCGTCAGCACCATAGGACACTGCCTGAACTAGTTCCACACAAACAAGTTGCACCAGCCGACAAATAATGAGGGGAGGATTGCTAATTCCTATATGCTCGTATGACACGTGAACTGTAAATGATGTCCAAGTGACTGTGTGTGTATGTTTGTATGTATGTATGTATGTGTGAGTGTGTGTATGTTTGTATGTATATATGTATGTGTGTATATTATACTGTGCATGGTATTAATCGAAACGCTCTGGATAACAGCAATAAAGGGTGGTGGTATAAATCTCCCATTAGAATACACGAAACACTCGTTTTGTTTTTAAGATGTTCCTACCCTCGTTGTTGCCGGTAAGTTCTGTTTATCAAACGTCCTCTTCCTGTCTTCGGTCTTCACGAAAACAGTGGCCAGCACTGGGAGGGTGCGGATAGAGCCTCTGCGCAGCATGACAACGGGCTAGTCGGGTCCTGTCTCTCCTTCTTTCCCATTTAAAAAGAAAAGAAAAGCAGAGAGAAACACCGAAGCTCCTGTTTCAGCGTGACTTTGACCTCACCTGTCTGTCCCAAAGACTGAAACCTGTTTCCACCACCCCTGAGAAGCGCAATCCCACCTACTTTACAGAGGCGTGTCTCCTAGTAACCGACTCGCAATGCTGAAGAAAGCTGTTGAGCAGCCTGTCTCTTATCATGTCAACCCGAGATAAGCACGTTAAACAGGGCTGCGTTCCCGGAGATCATTCTGCGCAGATTCTCCGTGCACGCAGCCAAGGTGTTTTTGTTCAACGTGGTGGCTTGTTTTTTTCTCCCTCACTAGATTAAGGGATAAATCATGAGATACTGTGCCCTTGAGTTACTTTATTTCACTAGTTCTTTATAGTTTTCGGTTCCCTTATAAAAGTACTCAGAACTGAGGAAACACAACTGGCGTTATTTCCACCTGCCCCTCTCGCCGCGCAGAAACATGTCTCCGAGCGCAGAGAACCTGTGGCAGAGGAACTCTGTCTCAACTCGTTTTGTTACCAAAGAAGCTGCCTAACCCTTCTGCGTTTGGAACCAGACAGCAACGTGCTTTCAAAAAAAAAGAAACAAAGAGGTGGTTTTAAACATCGTTTTAGATATCGGTTCCAGCCTCTGCAATGCAACGCGTCAGGTTTGCTGTCTTGTGTGCTAGAGGCGGGGCAGTCCCATGACAGTCACAGTGCTACCAACCACAGCAGGTAGCTGCTTCACAGGCCCCCACCAAAACGAAGACATGCTGAACACAATTTGTCAAGTGTTTTATTTCATAAATATATATCAGATCACATTCCGGAACTATTTTATTTTTTTAGAAAGCAAAGGGCCATATTTCCAAAGCCTTTACTCCGGTCTTTCGTGAAACGTTCATTTTACAAAACTAAAACCAAACATCTAAATTATATGTTTTAAGTTCTCTCAAGCACTCTCGAGGTCTTCCTGTAACATTTTTTTTTTCTCCTTTAAAAATAAACAAAAACAAAAAAAACGCAGGATTTAATTAAGACCGGAGGGAACGCTTTCAAAATATATCAAACCAAAGGAAGTTACAGACTCTTGCCTTGTTGCATTTCCAAACAGAACTCTATATGCACAACAGTCAAGGGTACCCAGCGCTGCTGTGTGTGTCTCACAGCCTGCTCCGCGCCGCCTCCCCCGGCAGGCTCTCCTTCAGGAAGCTCAGCACCCTGCTCCAGGCTTGCTCCTGCGCAGCTGCGTGAGGCTGGGGCTGCCCTCCCCACAGCAGGGGGGCTCCCACGAGCTTGTGGAAGGAGGCGCGGCAGTGCGGGAAGTAAGGGGGTTCCAGGAGGTGCCCAGCTCCGGGGAAGATCACCACCTCAGGGGGGGCTCTGCCATGAGCCCCCAGCCTCTGCGCTGCCTCCATGGCGTACAGCGTGCTGGGCCAGTTCTGGTCGTCTTCACCCACCAGGAACAGGAACCTGGCGCTGGCTCTCTCGATGGGCACCACGCAGCCCTGCAGGGAGGGGTCCCGGGGATCCTCATAGCAGTCCGAGAAGTCCAGTACCCCCCCCAGGGCCTCATCCACTCGAACCCGCTCCAGGCACATGCCCAGGCCGGGCAGCAGCGTCGAGCCCCCACACTGCAGCGGGGTCATGAAGTTAGCGTTGCAGCCGGCCACGCTGACCACCGCCGAGACTCCGGGCAGGAAGCTGGCCATGGAGAGAGCAAGGTCCGCACCCTTCGAGATACCCAGCACGCCCACGCCGCCCTCGCGCACCTGAGTGGAAATATAACAAACAAGCAATGGGAGTGTGAGAGCCAGGGTTAAAACTGCTCAGTGAAGAGAGCTGGGAACAGGCAATGAGAAAAGTATGCCAATTATACTACCAAAACATTACAAGGGGTGGAACATAAAACAACAGCAAAGAGGGTAGTAGAAGGATATACTGAAAAAACAAGGGATATATATACACATATATACAGGGGGATCAAAGAATATTGACAGTGGAAGAGTGTCATCAGCTTTTTATGTGACAACATTTGATGTAGGAAAATCAGTAGGGTTGTCTGATCAATGATCGGTGTTTACTGCAGAAATGATTGCCATACTATAAGCTATGAAATGGATGAATGATGCCAGACCAGACAGAGTAATAATATTGTCAGACTCTACAGGCTACAGTATGGGAAATCAGACACCTGTATAAGGAGTTGTTTTGTAAAGGAATTGGTATGAGTTTTATTTGGATTCCTGCTCATATCGGAATAAGGGGAAATGAAAGAGCAGATTTAAAGGCAAACAATGCAACACAAAGGATCATTTCTGATTTGTAGAGTGAGCTTGTCTATCAGGTGTGCAGAGGTTCAGATATATTTGTAGTGCCGAGGGAGGGCAGTGCTGCAGACAGGCCATGCTCCCAGGGAGACACATCGGCTGTGAAGGGGCTTCTCCTCACCTGCGGCAGAGCCTGGAGGTACCGCAGCGCCTCCTCGAAGTACTCCAGGTGGAACTCCGACATCCTCTCTGGGAGGTCCTCGAACCCGAAGTATGCCAGCGCCATCGCAGCGAAGCCGTGCCCTGCCAGCAAGCTGGAGCGATATTCAAGCAGCCCCCCCGCTGTCCCGCCCAGGTCAACCAGCCCTGGGAACGGACCCTTGCCTGCACAGAAACCAGTGAGCCATCAGCACCGGTCAGCTGCCAGCATGCATACCTGCCTGCCTGCCTGCCTGCCTGCCTGCCTCCATGCCTCTCTGCCTGCCTGCCTGCCTGCCTCCATGCCTCTCTGCCTGCCTGCCTGCCTGCCTGCCTGCCTGCCTGCCTGCCTGCCTGCCTGCCTCCATGCCTCTCTGCCTGCCTGCCTGCCTGCCTCCATGCCTCTCTGCCTGCCTGCCTGCCTGCCTGCCTCCTGCCTGCCTCCTGCCTGCCTGCCTGCCTGCCTGCCTCCATGCCTCTCTGCCTGCCTGCCTGCCTGCCTTCATGCCTCTCTGCCTGCCTGCCTCCATTCCTCACTGCCTGCCTGCCTGCCTCCATGCCTCTCTGCCTGCCTGCTTCCATGCTTCTCTGCCTCTCTGCCTTCCTGCCTGCCTGCCTCCATGCCTCTCTGCCTGCCTGCCTGCCTGCCTGCCTCCATGCCTCTCTGCCTGCCCGCCTGCCTGCCTGCCTGCCTGCCTCCATGCCTCTCTGCCTGCCTGCCTGCCTCCATTCCTCACTGCCTGCCTGCCTCACAGACTGCCTGCCTGGCTATCTGCCTGCCTGCTGTCTCCAGGCCTCTCTGCCTGCCCGCCTGCCCGCCTGCCCGCCTGCCTGCCTGCCTCCATGCCTCTCTGCCTGCCTGCCTGCCTGCCTCCATGCCTCTCTGCCTGCCTGCCTGCCTCCATTCCTCACTGCCTGCCTCCATGCCTCACTGCCTGCCTGCCTGGCTACCTGCCTGCCTGCTGTCTCCAGGCCTCTCTGCCTGCCTGCCTGTCTGTCTGCCTGCCTGTCTGACTGCAAGAACTATAACAGAAAATAACATAAGTGTCCCTACATGTCAGGGATGGTCATTAGACTCCCATTGCATAGCAGTTTGACCATTTGCATGTTTTGCTATGAGTTTAATAAGACACACCTGAGCTTGTTACCTTATACACTGTGGCTAATCAAACGCGTAGTAAAAGCTCTTTATTGCCATCCCTGCACCCATATGCACGGGGGCGGGACTAAGAACGCGTCAGTACCATCCCACAGATTCCAAAGGGTTTCTCTACAGAGAGGGGCGGGTTGAATACTGTGCTACACATTGCATTTCATTAGACCGTTTGTTTTTGTTGAAATGAAATGAAAGTCCTTGACCATATTTTGTAAAGCGCCCTGGGATGCTTGCTATATGATCAATTATACATTACACTGTTATGGTATTCTGACATACAATTGTACCAAAAATATATATATTTAAAAAAGTGGAAAAATAAAGGACCATAAAATTAATGTGACCTTTTTAATTCTAGTTGGTAAAATTGCATGTCGTTATACAATACAAACACCCCACACTCACTCACCGGGCGGCAGAAAGAGCGTTGCCCGGATGCGCCCCTCTTTCACCGGCACCCTTCTCACCCCCTGGCCGATGAACACCCGCTCGTGTGCGCAGGAGGCAAGCAGCGGCCCGGGGTTGTCCTTCCCCACTTCTTCCCCACCGGACCGTACCTCGATATGGACCTTGCATGGTCTCGTCACGTCCCTTTTCATCAGCCTTCTGAACGGGTTCTGAGGCTTGAGGGCCCACAGAAAGCCCATCGGCTGTACCCCGGAATAGTCACCTCCTAGAGCGGGGGACGCGGAGAGATCCAGCCGCCCCTTCCCGTCCGACTGATAGCGGGCGGAGGAGCTGAAGATGTCTCCCTTCTCGTCAGTCAGTGTCGCCCTCAGTGTCACCAACTGACGCGGGGCCAGACCGTCCACTTTCACTGTCACGGGCCGGTCGAAGAGACACTTCGACTCGGGCTCCACTCTCAGGTTTACTGGTGACATTTTTAAACCGCTACTGGCGCTCACAAAGCGCTGCCAGCCCCGGTTAAAATACAATGTGGCGAGTTTTCCCACTGCTAGCCCCGGCTTCAGTGGACTGATTAGCCGCATTCCTTCTGTAGCTATGTTGCAGCGTCGCTCAAAGTCCAACAGTGGACTTTGCAAGACGGGTCGGGATAGTACGGTATGCAAACACATGACAGCTGGCTAGGGGTCAGACCCTCCCGTTTGGCGGCTTTCCCAGCACTGCCCGGCTAGCTCAGTCGGTAGAGCATGAGACTCTTAATCTCAGGGTCGTGGGTTCGAGCCCCACGTTGGGCGGATGTTTCTTTTTTCCCGCCATTTATAATAACATAATATACAATGAGCACGCTGTAATGTAATCACATACAACAAAACAAATAGGATTACACACAGCATCGTTTAGATTTTAAATTACATATTAAAACACATTTCTTAAACTACTTAGTTAACAATTTTCATAAATAAACAAATACATAGAGCATATAATGCATGACTAAATTACTGCTGAAACTAGTAACTTCATAAAATGGTCCGCCGTTACATTTAAGAAACCATCCATTGCACTGTTTAGCTGACCTGACGCTCGGTTGCCATATCAACCGGCGCGGAAGCGGTGGACTGACAATGTAAACGAAAGTAATCGCTAAAGGCATATATTTATGTACTGGTATGCACAAAATAGAGGTGAACCTCTCATGCAATGTGCGAATCGTTTGAATCCGCTGCAGACTGCATTCTGTTCACACGAAACACGCCTGGCTCTTCAGAGTAATATTAAGGTAGCTGTTTATAATTCGGTACTTTAATTACTTTTTCGTGTTTATTTCGGTGCGCCCAGGCTTGAGCGATTCTGATTTGTAGCACGGGCAAGGTGTAAACACCATGTTTTACGGTAATAACAACACTATATAAATAAATACACAATTAAAAAGCTGCGTGTGTGCCAGTGAGAGTTCAAGCATTCCGGGTCATGGGTTTACTTTTATAAACACGACGCGTTTGTTTGTGTTTTGCAGCGACAGCTGTGGTGTGAAATGGCCCTGTGCGCATGCTCAGTGGAGAGCGGGCGCTAGTTCGGAGCTGAGCGCATGAAATGCTGCCTGCTGGAGTGAAACTTGGGCACTTGGGTATTACCTTTTGAAATAACGAGTTATGACAAGAAGAGGAAAGAAAGACTGTTTTCTACATTCCGACATACCTCACAGTATTAGCACCTGTTTTATTTGTCTGTAAAAAAAAAAAAAAAAATCAACCCCCCCTCTCCCCAATTTTTTTGCCGAGTATTAAGAAGAAAAAAATGGATTTTTAATTAAAAAAAATGATACCCGATTACTAAGGTGTGAAAGCAAAGTCACATAAAGACGTACGATATATAACTAAACTGTGTTTGAACTTTACACAAAGTGAAACCGAACCCTGATCTAAAGCCCCTTCCTTCACAGGCCTGCCCGGGAGAACCTCTCTTGCCCCTTGAAGCGCCCCCAGACCCGGCTTCTGGGCAAGACTTCGTCCTTATTCTGCCCCCGGAGGTATCCGAGGCCGTCCTCGCTTTCCTCCCGCCGCGGGACCTGCTGAGCGCTGCTTGCTGTAGCCGAGCATGGCGGGAGAGAGCCAACGCCGATTCTCTCTGGTAAACACCTCACCTATTACACTCAGAAAACCTGAGATTAAATAAAAAAGAAACGCATCGTGTGACGTATAAGAGATCAGCATTTCAAGAGATGTTTTTGCACCATGTCGTAGAAGGCAGCTGCAGATCTTCATAGCATTTGAGTATTTTCTGTTTCCATAGTGTGCAGAGTTTGAAATGGGAAATCATGTGCAATGTTTCAACAGGCAGCCCCTCTGTGCTGCGGAGGGCTGGCTGGACCTCTACAACAACCAGGAGCTATTCGGGGAGCCCCAGCACAGCTGCAGCACGGCAGGTACCTGTGCAGGCTTTATTACAGCTGGAATACACCCCCAACACTGACCACTGCACTGCAGCGCTCTTCTGGGCCACCATACCTGCTCTTATACTGGCATTCATTGTTTTAAATGAGGTATGTCCCTCTTTTTGGTCGGAGGAATTAAGGAGGACCGCCCTCTTATTCTCATGTTACTGTCATATTCTTCAAAAGCATGTATGTAATCACACATGACTGTATGCACGTGTGTATGTACACCATTCCCAGAACTAAACAATGTGAAAGACTGAAAAAACAATATACGATAATGTAGCAGCAGCAGATGCCTGTGGTCTCTTTGTGAGGGTCTTCTGGCTGTAGTTTCATTATATCTCCACTGGAGGGGGCCCTACACAGCCTTGGCTAGGTGGATAACCCGCACCCTGCTCTTGTGTCCCTCTGCAGAGTTCCTGCCCCCCACCTACAGCGCTCCCTGCCTATGGCAGTTCCCCTGGCTGACCCCCACCTGCCCCTGGAAGCAGGTTTACCTGCGGGCCTCTCACCTGAGGCTGAACTGGGAGGGGGGCAGGTACACCGTGGTGCCTCCGTTGAGAGGACACCGGGACAGGGTCAACTGCCTGGACTGCGATGGTGAGGACATGCACACAGACACACACACACATGCCTGCACACGCACACTTCCATGTGGCTGATTGAAAGTACAGGGGAAAAGAACAATTTCGTTTTTTATTTAATTAAGGTCATTAGGAAAGTCACCTTCAAAGAGAGTACCATCAGTACATCCCTCGCTGTGTTTCAATATCACGCACCTCCACACACGGGGCCTCACACATCCATTCACAAACACTCCCCGAGAGTGCAGTCATGCATTGACAGCTCCCTCTCTGTCTGTGTGTATTGCCAGGCCGGCTCCTGGTGAGTGGCAGTGCCGACAGGACTGCGCGTGTTTGGGACGTGCGCTCCGCTCGCTGTCTCTGTGTGCTGGAGGGACATACGGATGCCGTCACCTGTGTGTCAGTGAAGGTCAGTGAGGCACGCCTACACACTCTGCTTTACATGTCATTGTGTTTGTGTTTGAACCCTGTGTGTGTGCACCACTGAGTAGACCTGGTACACTGCGCTGCACACTCAGGGAGAGCTACGACTAATGTGACAGTCAAACAGTTGAGGTAAAAACAGTCAATTAAAGGCATCAGTTCAAAAAATCCTCCTTTCTTTTTTTTTTTTATAAAACTGTTTAACGTTGTAAAACGTCATGTGGACGTAACAGATTGCAGAAGCGCTCCATTCCGCACGGTTAGCCGCCTGTCACTTTCTTTTCCATGTGTGGACTCGAGAGTGCTGCTGTTCTCTGTGCAGGCGGGGGTGGTGGTGACGGGCTGCGCGGACGGCCTGCTGCGTGTGTTCCAGGAGGGTTCTTCTGCCTGCCTACGCGTGCTGAGAGGACACACAGGGGGCGCTGTGGAGCAGCTGTGCTTCGACGGCTCCAGAGTGTTGAGTGCTGGGGCTGACTGGTGAGTTGGTCCCTTGCAGTTATCCCTGGAGTGATATTTATTTAGTTAGTTGGTTTGTTAGTGAGTTGGTTTGTCTGGAGCGGGGGCCTCCCTCTCTCCCTCCCTCCCTGAGCTGTGCTGAACGCTGCTCTGCCTGTGTTGCAGGGACTTGCGCTGGTGGTCTGTGGACGACGGGCTCTGTAAACAGGTGCTCAGAGGACACCAGGATGACATTCAGGTAAAAGCTGCATTTAGCCGCTGCCTTCTCTATCTCTTTTCCCTTCTCTGGTTCTTACTCTCCCCCTTTTCTTCCCCCCAGTCCATGGTGTTGAGAGGCAGCCTGGCAGTGAGCTCCTCCTGGGACGAGTCTCTGAGGCTCTGGGACGTGCAGGGAGGGCACTGCCTGCACTGAGTCAACTCTGCCGGAGGTACTGCTACCAATCATACATCCAGCACTCAGCTGGGAAGCAAGCAAACCCTGCATGATTCAAAGACATGCTTTTCTCCCCTATGTAACACACTCACTCTTACACACTAAGGGACATAGCATTTATCAAGGTCTTTACACCAAAATGCAATCAATTTTGCGAAGGTAAAGATATTAATGCTACAAAACAAGTGACAGCCAATCCAGGAGATTTAATTTAAGGACACAAAGGCCCCTACCTCTTCCTCTCTCTCACCTTTCTCTCCCTGGCTCCTCAGTGGTGGTGCTGTGCTGTCAGTTCGATGGGCGGGTGTTGGTGACGGGGGACTGTGATGGAGGGGTGTCCATCTACCCACTGGACAGAGAGAGTGGAGAGCCGGGCCCTGCACTGCACTGCCAGGGACACACCAGCGACGTGATAACACCCTCCCTTCCCCTCGTTCCTTCCCTCCCTTACTGCCCATCCTCCACTCTGCACCTCCTCTATCCACCCTTCTATGTATAAGATCTTCAATGACATTGCACATGCTGGTGCTGTGTGAGCTCACATTCCCTCTGCTCTCATTTAGTACTGCCTGATGATGGATGACTCTGTGATCTGCTCAGGGTCTGCAGACAGCACTGTGCGAGTGTGGAGCTTCACAGGTGAGGATATCCAGACAGAAGCAATACACTCTGAGGGCTCCACACTTTTGCTCCATATAATATTAAACTTTCAACTGCTGATCTGCAAACGAGCCAACACTGTAGACATTATTTGACCCCTGTGGGCATTCCTGCATCTCTCCCAGGCTCCTGCCTCCACACTCTCTCGGGGCACATCGGGGTGGTCCGCTGTCTGCACTTGCTGAAGGGCCGGCTGCTCAGTGGGGGGGACAGAAAGAAAATCCTTGTGTGGGACGTTTCTGTGAGTACAAAAACAGCTCCCAGAAAGTTTAATCACACTCTACTGAGCCAAGCCTTAAAACATCCCTGTCTGTGTGTGTCTGTGTGTGTGTGTTTCAGACAGGACAGCTATTGAACTGTGTACACAGGAACCCCAGCCTGCTGCATGCCTGGTGCGTGAGCGACACACGCATTGTGACAGCCTCCCTTGAGCCGCCAAGAACACTCACTGTACTGAGCTACTGGTGACACACACACACAGCTGCTATAATGCACAGCATGTAGTAAAAGCATGGTACACCACAGAGAACCAGAGTCAACCATGGGAAGAGCTTCGTACAAAGCATAGTAGACTGCCACGCAAACGCACCACAGTAAAGACAGCACTTGGTGGATCAGAGCTGGGACTGCCTTCCTCAATATGGTACATTTGTGTTACATTGACTACTACTCTTCTATATCACACCGCTGGCAAGGCAAATTGGCAGTCAGGTCCAAAATACACCTGAAAAATGCTTGGGCTTGCCCATGTTAATATATACAATACACTTTAAAATATAAAAACATTCAAAAATTAAAGACAAAGAATTCGCTCTTGTCAGTTTGCTAGTGATTTATTTCAGGGTGTGTGTCTCAAAGACAGCGTTTCACAGCTGTACTGGGTTCCCACATCAAAACAAAAAGCTATCCATTGGTCAACATGGGTTTTTATAGGCTTCAGACAAGACAAAAAATAAATATTGAGATTTAAACAAAAAAAACAAAAAGGCTGGTCTCCAGGGAATACTAGAGATCACAAGCCCTAGCCCTTACTTCAGGGCTGTATGTAAACAGATCAATGGGGAGCACGCCACACTCACAGGAGAATAGGCAGGCAGGAAGGTACAGAGAGGGGGTTAGTGATATTAGATGGACAGCTAGATAGAGGGGAGTTTGCGTGTCTCATTTCTAGGTTGAAAATGCCTTCTTTATGAAGAGTTGGATAAACAGACTGACAGTTAGGAAGGTGGATACAATGAGGCGAGGGCAGGTCTCATTTCTCAGTGGAGAAGGCTCTCTTCATGAGCGGGGGCGGAGTCTTGCTTGCATCATAAATGATCTCGGGAGGGGGGGAGGTCAGGCAGCACCAGTCAGGGATGCGGCCCGTCTGACTGTAATACTCCCGCGACACCGAGCGGCTGCCCAGGATATCCTGCAGAGCCCCGAAGATCGCACCTGGAACCCCGAAAACAGACAGACAGTCAGACACAGACTAGGGGCCATGGGCTCAATCCTGTTCAACTGCTGAAAACCCATTTCAGGAAAATTTGCCAAAGTTTGTTAATATCATCAGATACAACAAGGTGCATTGCAGTTATTGGTTAAAAAGGACAGCGCTGCACAAACAGATTGTTCGGATTGAGGGCTCCACAAAAATCAGGTGCCGGGGACGATCAGGTGACGATCACTGGTGTCGATCGGGCTGGTTTACCAATCGGAGCGAAACAGGTGAACAAACAGCTGCTTGGGTTTGGGACGATTGCTGCTTCCACACAAACCCCAGCAGCTGTTTCCTCACTCGCTTCACTTGGATTTTTAAAGCAGCCCGATCATAACTAAATGACCCCGAGCTGTGGACAGCCTGATCTGAATAATGGGCTTGTGCCGCACTGAAGGACAGCGCGGTCTCACCTCCGAGCCAGGCGGTGCAGTTGGGCTTGGCAGGGGGACTGTGCAGGCGGAAGGTCTTGGTGGACAGAGCCTGCCGGTACTTGGGCCTCTCCAGCAGGGCTCTCATCTCAGCCAGGATCCTGTGCAGGAACCCAGGCAGCATGGCCGTGCCTCCAATAACAACCAGGTTCTCAGAGAGGGCCTTCCGAGTGTCTATTGGGCACTGAGAGAGGATAAGAGTGAGTGAGAGAGAAAGAGAAGGGGAGGTAGAGAGAGAGGGAGTGAGAGCAAGAGAGACAGTGAGAGAGTGTGAGAGAGGAGGAGAGAGACAGTGAGAGTGAGAGTGTGAGAGGGAGAGAGTGAGAGAGAAAGAGTGAGAGAGAGAGAGGGGGAGAGAGAGAAAGAGAGAGACAGAGAGAGAGAGAGTGAGAGAGGGTGTGTGAGAGGGGGGGGGGGGGGGGGGGGGGGGGGAGTATGGTGAGGTCGTCTACAGACCTGGTATCTCTTAGAAATGGTTTACCTTGACAAAAACACATGCCGGACCATAATCTTTACAATTTACCTTGACAAGAGAGTCCAGGATTAACGTGGCGACAGATTTCTCCTCATTGTCCTGTTCAAACAGCATCTCAATAACAGAGTCTCTGCAAAACACACAGCAGCCACATTATATTATTATTATTATTATTATTATTATTATTATTATTATTATTAATGATAATAATACTAATAATACTAATAACAATAATAATAATAATAGAAAGCAATAGGAAGGGTTGTTTGCCATATGAAACACTGAGACTAAGAAGCACACACGTGCACTCCAGACACTTTCAATGCATTCATTACAGGGTTGTGTAGCGAACAAAACAATCCCTGAAGTGTTAGCAGTCGTGCACTCACTTCTACTTCATATTCAGTGTCTCAAAAGTGCAGTTTTAAAAGAAACATATTTTCCAGCAAACATGCACTGGTACTTTCATTTTAAAACATGATCCTGCACGAGGCTAGGAATCTCTGCCCTTGCATGCCATGCTTTCAGAAAGTCTTGCACTTTCTTGGTAACCCGGAGAGTGAAATTGTCCCCACCCCTTCTTTCCTGTCATTAACCAATCAGCTGCTTCGCCTATTGACTGACATGCTTTGACTGAAAGACGCTGCAGAGGTGAAATGACCAAGGTAACAGACTTCCTCACAGTACCTCAAGCAAACGGGTTCCTTTCAAAGCAGCACGCTTGACAGCTATATATAGAGACATGACAGGTAAGAATGACGGATATTATTGGATCCTGATTGATGTCTGTGTGATCTGATCAGACCTGAGCGCTCCCTTGATGTGCAGGATCTTTTCCCCATCGAGAGGGTAATCCACATCAGGGGGCGGGGCCGGGCGCTGTGGAGAAAAAGCGAGACACGGACCCTCTGTCAAACACCTCACTGCAAAGCACACCCCCTTCGGGCTCCATGTTTTCATTGCATTTTTAGAAAAGCATTTTCAAACGGTTTGTGTGAACTCTGGAGTTCGAGAAGTTGCGATTCCATAACTTTGAAAAAAATATTATGCATTACAATATAATAGATACAGAGCTGGGAAACTTCACATGCTCTTGGTTTACAAGGTTGATTCTGTACAAAAATATACTGAAGAATTGCAGCTGACCTGCGCAGTGCCCTCCAGGTTGAACTTGGCCTGTTGGATCTGGAGTCCTCTCTGCAGGTCACTGACGAAGCACGTGCGGACTGCAAACACAGAGTCAACCAGCCAGACACACACACACACACACACACACACACACACACACACACACACACACAGTCAGCCAGCCAGCCAGCCAGACACACACACACACACACACACAGAGTCAGCCAGCCAGATACACACACACACACACACACACACACAGACACAGAGACACAGAGTCAGCCAGCCACACACACACACACACAGAGTCAGCCAGCCAGACACACACACACAGAGTCAGCCAGCCAGACACAGACACACACACACACACACACACAGCCAGACAGACACACACACACACACACACACAGCCAGCCAGACACACACACACACACACACACAGAGTCAGCCAGCCAGACACACACACACACACAGAGTCAGCCAGCCAGACACACACACACACACACACACACAGCACACACACACACACACACACACACACACACACACACACACACACACACACACACACAGCCACACACACACACACACACACACACACACACACACACACACACACACACACACACACACACACACACACACACACACACACACACACACACACACACACACACACACACACACACAGAGTCAGCCAGACACACACACACACACACACACACACCACACACACACACACACACACACACACACACACACACACACACACACACACACACAGAGTCAGCCACACACACACACACAGCGTACGTAAGTGTACAAGCTCATTTATTTCACATTCAATATGTATTCAAAGTCGTTCACATACACACTTAAGTAACAATCATTTTAAAGAATTGGGAACAAAACAATCTGTATGGAAATGCGGACAGGTATCTGGTGGGAAAGAGAAAACTTAAGAGCAACAGAGTTGGGAAAGGAAACAGAAACATTCAATTCAATTCCCAAAGAGGCACAGAGAAGCATGAATTAGGTGATCCCTACCTTTAATATCTTCAAGGATTTCTTCTGGAATGGAGCCTGTGAGATAACAAGGACTCCGTTAGACTCCAAGAACTTTACATCCCGGTTTCTCTACGGATTGACTGACACCAAAGAGGGACACCGTGGAGTAAAGCTACAGCTCAGTTCCACACAGTACAATAGGGATCTACACTGCAATAAACAGGAGCAGGCTCTACCGCAGAATGAAGCTACACGATTGCAGAATGCAGTATAACAGACAGCAAGGGGTTATATTGTAAGTAAACCTGACCGAGGGGGTGAGAGGCAGGGCGTGACAGGGACTCACCCATGACGGAGGGCAGGCTCTGTCCCGTGGAGGAATCTGTGTCGACGGTACACTGCTCAATCAGCAGGCTCTCCAGCTCCCTGCACAAACAAAGACACCCACAGAGATGGACGAAGCGTTGTGAACACGCAGACACACACACAGACAGACGCAGCCGCACGCACAGACACAAGGACGTGCACACATGCAGAGACACAGATAGATAAGCAGCACACACATAGATTCACACAGACACACAAGACAAACACACACACAGACAAGGAGATGAGAGTTGGTGTCAATATTTTATTTTCTTATTTTGTTAAACTTGAATTTTTTAATCAAAATTTAAACAGCTTAATATAATGGAAATTGCACAATCCTGCTAGGCACTCACTTGTGGATGACCTTCCCTCCCAGGGGCAGCGCCTCCCAGGCAGACAGGATAGGGATCCCCTCGTATACCTGTGGAGGGCTCAGGACAGACAACGGCATGGGGCTCACAGCACAGCACTCTCACTGTGAGGGCTCAGGACAGAACGGCATGGGGCTCACAGCACAGCACTCTCTCTGTGGGGGCTCAGGACAGAACGGCATGGGGCTCACAGCACAGCACTCACACTGTGGGGGCTCAGGACAGAACAGCATGGGGCTCACTGCAAAGCACTCTCACTGTGAGGGCTCAGGACAGAACGGCATGGGGCTCACAGCACAGCACTCTCTCTGTGGGGGCTCAGGACAGAACGGCATGGGGCTCACAGCACAGCACTCTCTCTGTGGGGGCTCAGGACAGAACGGCATGGGGCTCACAGCACAGCACTCTCTCTGTGGGGGCTCAGGACAGAACGGCATGGGGCTCACAGCACAGCACTCTCTCTGTGGGGGCTCAGGACAGAACGGCATGGGGCTCACAGCACAGCACTCACATTGTGGGGGCTCAGGACAGAACAGCATGGGGCTTACTGCACAGCACTCTCTCTGTGGGGGCTCAGGACAGAACGGCATGGGGCTCACAACACAGCACTCTCTCTGTGGGGGCTCAGGACAGAACGGCATGGGGCTCACAGCACAGCACTCTCACTGTGAGGGCTCAGGACAGAACGGCATGGGGCTCACAGCACAGCACTCTCTCTATGGGGGCTCAGGACAGAACAGCATGGGGCTCACTGCACAGCACTCTCTCTGTGGGGGCTCAGGACAGAACAGCATGGGGCTCACAGCACAGCACTCACATTGTGGGGGCTCAGAACAGAACAGCATGGGGCTTACTGCACAGCACTCTCTCTGTGGGGGCTCAGGACAGAACGGCATGGGGCTCACAGCACAGCACTCTCTCTGTGGGGGCTCAGGACAGAACGGCATGGGGCTCACAGCACAGCACTCACACTGTGGGGGCTCAGGACAGAACAGCATGGGGCTCACTGCAAAGCACTCTCACTGTGAGGGCTCAGGACAGAACGGCATGGGTCTCACAGCACAGCACTCTCTCTGTGGGGGCTCAGGACAGAACGGCATGGGGCTCACAGCACAGCACTCTCTCTGTGGGGGCTCAGGACAGAACGGCATGGGGCTCACAGCACAGCACTCTCTCTGTGGGGGCTCAGGACAGAACGGCATGGGGCTCACAGCACAGCACTCACATTGTGGGGGCTCAGGACAGAACAGCATGGGGCTTACTGCACAGCACTCTCTCTGTGGGGGCTCAGGACAGAACGGCATGGGGCTCACAACACAGCACTCTCTCTGTGGGGGCTCAGGACAGAACGGCATGGGGCTCACAGCACAGCACTCTCACTGTGAGGGCTCAGGACAGAACGGCATGGGGCTCACAGCACAGCACTCACATTGTGGGGGCTCAGAACAGAACAGCATGGGGCTTGCTGCACAGCACTCTCTCTGTGGGGGCTCAGGACAGAACGGCATGGGGCTCACAGCACACTCACTCACTCTCACTGACAACAGGCACAGCAGTCTGAGATACAGACCCGACGCCCTCTCCTTACTGCTACAACACTGTCTCAATTAATATATTATAGCATGCTACTCAATCTACTCTTTCACCCTCCAGCTCTTATGATACAATACAACACACAATTATACAACACACAGCTGCTACTATATCCCCTCACCAAACCACTACTGGGCTCCAACATGGTCCCTGATTATAATATCAAACATCACACTACAATACATTATGTCATAATACAATATAAAGCAGCTATCCCACTCCTTCACCCTCTTCTCTCAGACTCCCAGCTCTAACACAGTCTGAGAAAAGATGAGATTGGAAGAGACTGGAGTGCAAGGCTGCTCTCGGCTCCACACCATATCTCTAGTAGACTGTTCCTCTGATCCCCGACTGTAAGGGTGCAGCTCTGGGTTCAGGTCTCGGATCTCTGGTGAAGGATACAGGCAGTGCCAGTGTCTCTGTGTAGCCACAGTCCAGCACCAGTGCAGAGTCGATGCCCAGTGTGAGGATGGCCATCAGGTGACTGGGAGCGAAGAGCACAGAGGGGACCTGTTGGGGGGGGGCGGGGAAGTGAGAGAAAAACAGAGATAGGGGTCAGTACGGGAGCCTTGTGGGGGGCAGGTAGTGCAGATCGCGGGCTAAATCACTCGCCTTTCACCTCTGGAGATCTGGGTTCAAATATGACCCACGTGAAAGGATTCATTTTATATAATTATACAGAGCTGATCTCACTATTAACAGATGTCTGAGGTCAGCAAGCACACCACACACTAGTAAAGGCATCAATGCCTGAGAACCCCGCTGCCTGAGGTATCGTACCCCCCAGCCCCCCTCCCCCCCCCACACACACACACACACTCTCAAAGTACCTCAAAGTGTTTGAACAAGACTCTGGTGAGGGTGTCCCTGAAGTGTGAGGGGCACAGAACAGACTCAATAATCACTACACGCCGATCCCGGGGGTTCACCAGCAGGTGTCTGCAAACAGCACGCAGAGGGGGAGGGGGAGAGAGGAGGAGAAGGAGAAAAAGAGGGGTTTTTTTGCTATATATGTATGTATATACGCAGGAGGCAGATGGGTGGGGCCTGGGGGCTGGGAGCAGGTACCTGAAGTACAGCATGTGGATGAACTCCTTCAGGTTCAAGTACAGCTCCTCTGTGTTGATGTTGTGCTGGACCACTTTGACAGCCTGGAACACAAGTAGGGAGAGGAAGGTTCACACACAATACACACAAAGAGGATGGTATACGCCAAAGAGTTTGCCCAATTGACCACAGCCTACTCTTCACAGCTCACACGTGTATTTAGAAAGCACTTACCCCAACGGCAAGTAAAGGGTTGAATTGATTACTACACCAGGCTGTTAACATCTGAGAAGGACGGCCGAGCGCTCACCTGTCCTGACCGCTGGATCTCACTGGGGATGATGCACCGCGGGCCTGACTCTCCAGCGAAGCCACATCTGCACAAGAAACACACACAGGCAGGGTCAGAGAGACACACACACAGAGTCACAGACACACGCGCAGGGTCAGAGACACACGGGGAAACACCAGGTATGGAAATAAGACTCCCATTTCTGGTTTCACGGTCACCTCTTTAGTTTAGCATTACTGACAATTGCGGTATATGGTATCTATAAATATTTTAATATATTGTGCATGCCACATTGAAAATATGGGTGTGTGAGCACACAGTGTTTTTAACAGTTATTAGTGGGAGCTGACAGAAGTGTGAGGGGGTGCAGAATGACTCGCTTCAGTTCACTCCGGACGCTGGTTTGTTTTGCTTTGTTGTCCACGTTGTTGATGTTTTCTGCAGTTACTGCATTAACAGAAACGCCAACAACACGACAAAAACAAACACACACGGGCCGATGTTACAACCAGTATAAGCACACCTCCTGGCACCGACTCCGCTACTGCGTCTGTCTCCAGCGCTGGTGTAAACACTCACAGCGGTATGTGTTCGGGTACTGGTCTGCGCAAACCCCAGGGTGCTCCCAGTACCAGCAGTTCCAGTGTACTGGTCTGCGCAAACCCCAGGGTGCTCCCAGTACCGGGAGTTCCAGTGTACTGGTCTGCGCAAACCCCAGGGTGCTCCCAGTACCGGGAGTTCCAGTGTACTGGTCTGCGCAAACCCCAGGGTGCTCCCAGTACCGGGAGTTCCAGTGTACTGGTCTGCGCAAACCCCAGGGTGCTCCCAGTACCGGGAGTTCCAGTGTACTGGTCTGCGCAAACCCCAGGGTGCTCCCAGTACCAGCAGTTCAGTAGTTCCAGTGTACTGGTCTGCGCAAACCCCAGCAAACCCCACGGTGCTCCCAGTACCGGCAGTTCCAGTGTACTGGTCTGCGCAAACCCCAGGGTGCTCCCAGTACCGGCAGTTCCAGTGTACTGGTCTGCGCAAACCCCAGGGTGCTCCCAGTACCGGCAGTTCCAGTGTACTGGTCTGCGCAAACCCCAGGGTGCTCCCAGTACCGGCAGTTCTACTGTACTGGTCTGCGCAAACCCCAGGGTGCTCCCAGTACCAGCAGTTCTACTGTACTGGTCTGCGCAAACCCCAGGGTGCTCCCAGTACCGGCAGTTCTACTGTACTGGTCTGCGCAAACCCCAGGGTGCTCCCAGTACCGGCAGTTCCAGTGTACTGGTCTGCGCAAACCCCAGGGTGCTCCCAGTACCGGCAGTTCTACTGTACTGGTCTGCGCAAACCCCAGGGTGCTCCCAGTACCGGCAGTTCTACTGTACTGGTCTGCGCAAACCCCAGGGTGCTCCCAGTACCAGCAGTTCTACTGTACTGGTCTGCGCAAACCCCAGGGTGCTCCCAGTACCGGCTCCCAGTACCGGCAGTTCTACTGTACTGGTCTGCGCAAACCCCAGGGTGCTCCCAGTACCGGCAGTTCCAGTGTACTGGTCTGCGCAAACCCCAGGGTGCTCCCAGTACCGGCAGTTCCAGTGTACTGGTCTGCGCAAACCCCAGGGTGCTCCCAGTACCGGCAGTTCCAGTGTACTGGTCTGCGCAAACCCCAGGGTGCTCCCAGTACCGGCAGTTCCAGTGTACTGGTCTGCGCAAACCCCAGGGTGCTCCCAGTACCGGCAGTTCTACTGTACTGGTCTGCGCAAACCCCAGGGTGCTCCCAGTACCGGCAGTTCTACTGTACTGGTCTGCGCAAACCCCAGGGTGCTCCCAGTACCAGCAGTTCTACTGTACTGGTCTGCGCAAACCCCAGGGTGCTCCCAGTACCGGCAGTTCTACTGTACTGGTCTGCGCAAACCCCAGGGTGCTCCCAGTACCAGCAGTTCTACTGTACTGGTCTGCGCAAACCCCAGGGTGCTCCCAGTACCAGCAGTTCTACTGTACTGGTCTGCGCAAACCCCAGGGTGCTCCCAGTACCAGCAGTTCTACTGTACTGGTCTGCGCAAACCCCAGGGTGCTCCCAGTACCAGCAGTTCTACTGTACTGGTCTGCGCAAACCCCAGGGTGCTCCCAGTACCAGCAGTTCTACTGTACTGGTCTGCGCAAACCCCAGGGTGCTCCCAGTACCGGCAGTTCTACTGTACTGGTCTGCGCAAACCCCAGGGTGCTCCCAGTACCAGCAGTTCTACTGTACTGGTCTGCGCAAACCCCAGGGTGCTCCCAGTACCAGCAGTTCTACTGTACTGGTCTGCGCAAACCCCAGGGTGCTCCCAGTACCGGCAGTTCTACTGTACTGGTCTGCGCAAACCCCAGGGTGCTCCCAGTACCGGCAGTTCTACTGTACTGGTCTGCGCTGTAAACCCCAGGGTGCTCCCAGTACCGGCAGTTCTACTGTACTGGTCTGCGCAAACCCCAGGGTGCTCCCAGTACCGGCAGTTCTACTGTACTGGTCTGCGCAAACCCCAGGGTGCTCCCAGTACCGGCAGTTCTACTGTACTGGTCTGCGCAAACCCCAGGGTGCTCCCAGTACCGGCAGTTCTACTGTACTGGTCTGCGCAAACCCCAGGGTGCTCCCAGTACCGGCAGTTCTACTGTACTGGTCTGCGCAAACCCCAGGGTGCTCCCAGTACCGGCAGTTCTACTGTACTGGTCTGCGCAAACCCCAGGGTGCTCCCAGTACCGGCAGTTCTACTGTACTGGTCTGCGCAAACCCCAGGGTGCTCCCAGTACCGGCAGTTCTACTGTACTGGTCTGCGCAAACCCCAGGGTGCTCCCAGTACCGGCAGTTCTACTGTACTGGTCTGCGCAAACCCCAGGGTGCTCCCAGTACCGGCAGTTCTACTGTACTGGTCTGCGCAAACCCCAGGGTGCTCCCAGTACCGGCAGTTCTAATGTACTGGTCTGCGCAAACCCCAGGGTGCTCCCAGTACCGGCAGTTCTACTGTACTGGTCTGCGCAAACCCCAGGGTGCTCCCAGTACCGGCAGTTCTACTGTACTGGTCTGCGCAAACCCCAGGGTGCTCCCAGTACCGGCAGTTCTACTGTACTGGTCTGCGCAAACCCCAGGGTGCTCCCAGTACCGGCAGTTCTACTGTACTGGTCTGCGCAAACCCCAGGGTGCTCCCAGTACCGGCAGTTCTACTGTACTGGTCTGCGCAAACCCCAGGGTGCTCCCAGTACCGGCAGTTCTACTGTACTGGTCTGCGCAAACCCCAGGGTGCTCCCAGTACCGGCAGTTCTACTGTACTGGTCTGCGCAAACCCCAGGGTGCTCCCAGTACCGGCAGTTCTACTGTACTGGTCTGCGCAAACCCCAGGGTGCTCCCAGTACCGGCAGTTCTAATGTACTGGTCTGCTCACTGCAATACCACTGCTGAGAGATACCTTACAAACATTACTGACAACAACAACGCCCATACGCACTTTGTGTAAGCTGTTCCCAAGTCGATAACGACAGCTGTCTTCTCCCCACCGGTTCCTAGTCCCTCGAAGAAGGGCATCGTTAATTACAGGTTTTATTCCCAGCTGAAAATGTAGAGAATTAAAAAGTAATGCTGTACAAAACTCAGCATTAGGACAGAAATCTGAAGAGAGTCAGGGCGGGGGCCTGCCACATTCACTAGCAGATAGACACGGGCGACCGTTTAGATCGCCTGATTTTAAAATAATCTCATTACTTCTTTAAAACGAAGCAAACAAAATAAAATAACACCCCAGAATTTTAAAAAAAATGGGAACAGTAACTATTTTTCATTAGTGTACAACGATTACTTGGAGTAACTTTTTTCAGATTTCAAATTACACAGGCACTGAAAAGGACAATCAATACACATATTAAAATATGCGAACTGCTTGGACCAGTCCCATATCGGAGCGAGCTCAGCGGGTGCTCGGCTCGGACCGGTCCCATATCGGAGCGGGCTCAGCGGGTGCTCGGCTCGGACCAGTCCCATATCGGAGCGGGCTCAGCGGGTGCTCGGCTCGGACCGGTCCCATATCGGAGCGAGCTCAGCGGGTGCTCGGCTCGGACCGGTCCCATATCGGAGCGAGCTCAGCGGGTGCTCGGCTCGGACCGGTCCCATATCGGAGCGAGCTCAGCGGGTGCTCGGCTCGGACCGGTCCCATATCGGAGCGAGCTCAGCGGGTGCTCGGCTCGGACCGGTCCCATATCGGAGCGAGCTCGGCGGGTGCTCGGCTCGGACCGGTCCCATATCGGAGCGAGCTCGGCGGGTGCTCGGCTCGGACCGGTCCCATATCGGAGCGAGCTCGGCGGGTGCTCGGCTCGGACCGGTCCCATATCGGAGCGAGCTCGGCGGGTGCTCGGCTCGGACCGGTCCCATATCGGAGCGAGCTCGGCGGGTGCTCGGCTCGGACCG
>NC_054545.1:1888167-1988167 GCF_017654505.1 Polyodon spathula
CTGTAGGTCTACCTGTACATCTGTCTGTCCTCTCCGCCCCTGACAGCTCTCCACTGCCAAAATCCATCAGCTACAACTGACTGGAGCTGCAGGGGCTTGTTTATTAACATTGGCCCATCTGTCTCTCTCTCTCTCTTTCTCTCTCTCTCAATCTCTGGCTTTCTCTTTTCTCTTCTCTCTCCCCTCTATCCTACAGTGCCTCTTTCCTTGTCTTTCATTCTCTTTTTCTCATGTCCCCTATGACCCTCAGACAGATCAACAAAATGCAGAAAGACTAATTCTTTATTTTTTATTTTTCTATTCTTTCATTCCTTTCCGCAGGCTCTTCCCGATTCCTGTCATGTCTGCTCGCTAGAACTCCCCGATCTCTATGGTGCCACCCCGCTCTGAGACATGGTCTCCCCTGCAGCTCTGTGTGTCTGCCTGCTTGCCTGGGGCCTGGGGTTGGGCTCTACCACTCCAGTTCCGGAGAGGGGAGCAGCTCCAGGTTTCCCCATGTCCTTCCAGAGAGAGATGAGCAGCCTAGGGACAGGACTTGAAGTGGCCTCTCCTGCAGACAGAGGGAACGAAACAGGAGAAAGGAGGGAGGAGAAAAAATGCCTCAGGAGCGCTGCCGCCTCGCCCCCTGCTCCCCTGCTGGGAACAGGATTTGGGGTTCTGTCATTGAACCCCCAGAAGCCAGCCCTTGTTGTCAGTGCCTCAGAGGAGTCTGAGCAGCCCGGGACAGTGCAGCTTTGCTCTGGGAACCCAAGCCTAAGTGCTGTAGAACTGACAGCGTTGCCTGGAGACATTGCTAGGCTACCATCTTCCCCTAGCCCCGTTGCCATGGGCACCACAAACGACACCCCATTGGTCAATCAGACTCCAGAAAGAGAGGGGGCGGCCCTGGAGCTCCTTACTGGAGGCAAAAATGCAAAGAGAAGGGCGGATGGAGAGAAGGCAGAGAGCGGAAAGGTGGATGGAGTCACAGAGAAGCTGCCAGCCTCAGGAAGGGGCACAGTAGTGGAGCCTACAAGAGGGAGAGACTGGAGGATGACTGAAAGCAGACTTTTGTCTCAGGGGCAGCGTCTCAATATAGGGGCTGGAGGGGCCCCTAGTGAGGCTGTTGGAGGCAACCAGGCTTGGGGGGTGAATCCTACAGGGTTAGGCACAACCTCGATACCTTCTAGTATCACCGAAGCAGCAACCACAGGAGCAGTGAAACCCAGTGTGGTGACTGCATCTCAGCACCCACCAATGAGAGGGCCAGTGGAGTCCAACTGGGGCACAGCAAGACAGGCTGGAGCAGTCCAGCAGGGGGCAGAGTCCACACAGCGAGGGGGTGAGATGGAAGATGGAATCCGAGCAAGTCCGGAACATCCCGGGAAGACAGAGGAGGAGGAGGAGGAGGAGGAGGAGGAGGGACCAGGAGATTGGGAATCGGACAGGGAATTGCTTCCGAAACCCAGGAAGACTGGGAAGAGTGAAAGGCTCAGGGGAGGAACAGCAGAACGGCAGAAGGAGAGAGCTGGGTCAGCAGATGAAGTCCCAGGTGCGAGAGATACCAAAACCGACGGTGTGCAGTGGGGCTGGAAATCAGAAGAGAGCGAGGCTGGACTGAGGAACTCGACGCTGCTGAAGATACAGCCTACACCAGACGAGACCAAGTCATCTCAGACAGGCAGCGCAGTGCGACCCCCGTACCGGGGCGTATCGGGTGTGAAGGACACCTTGGATTCTCAAGGGTTCCTCGGGGAGTCTGGGATCAGCCTGACACTCAGTCCCGAATGGGGGCTAATATCCAGCTCTGCTGCCTCCCCCAACCCCACCGTGTCACATCCCGGGACAGGGGGCCCCACACTGCAGGAGGCAGGTGAGCGTGGGGGGGCGGGCTATCAGCTGTTTAGTTTAGGGATCTGTTCTATGTGGTTGATGTGATACAGCAATCTGGAATGTCCTTGTGTCAGATAGCTTGTATCAGATGGAAATGACATCACAGTATTATCTATACTGTTTAATTATTCTTATTTAACATATTGTATAGGGTGGCGTGCAAGATATAAACAAATCTTCACCCACTGCCCTCCCATGGAGTGGATGCCAGCTTGTATCGTGCATCACTATATATTCTTTATATAGTAATTAAGTATATTATAACAGTTCAAACGTGTTACTTATAGAACATCCATAACTCCAGAACGCTCTCTCAGAATTCTAAACTAAACTCACTGAAAACGACAAAATAAACGTTTTTTGCTCCATCGCCAGATTCCTCTGCTCCGAACGGCGTGACAGAGGCTCACAAGATCACTGCAGCAGGACTCCTCTCCAGTTCCACACAGGCCCCCCTGACTACAGTGGAGACAGCCACCCACTTCTCAAGAGAACCGACTCTAGCAGAAAATCAGGGGACGGCTGTCTCACTACCCTTCGAAGGGGCCCCGCTGCCATCAGAACCCTTAGTCTCAGTACCCCGTGAAAGGACCCCACAAGTATCAGAGTCAACCATCACTGTACCCCCTGAAGAGATCTTATCACAGTCACCTGACTCTGTACCCCCTGAAGAGATCTTATCACAGTCACCTGACTCTGTACCCCCTGAAGAGATCTCATCACAGTCACCTGACTCTGTACCCCCTGAAGAGATCTTATCACCGTCACCTGACTCTGTACCCCCTGAAGAGATCTTATCACCGTCACCTGACTCTGTACCCCCTGAAGAGATCTCATCACAGTCACCTGACTCTGTACCCCCTGAAGAGATCTCATCACAGTCACCTGACTCTGTACCCCCTGAAGAGATCTCATCACAGTCAGCTGACTCTGTACCCCCTGAAGAGATCTCATCACTGTCACCTGACTCTGTACCCCCTGAAGAGATCTTATCACAGTCACCTGACTCTGTACCCCCTGAAGAGATCTTATCACAGTCACCTGACTCTGTACCCCCTGAAGAGATCTCATCACAGTCACCTGACTCTGTACCCCCTGAGGAGATCTTATCACAGTCAGCTGACTCTGTACCCCCTGAGGAGATCTTATCACCGTCACCTGACTCTGTACCCCCTGAAGAGATCTCATCACAGTCACCTGACTCTGTACCCCCTGAGGAGATCTTATCACCGTCACCTGACTCTGTACCCCCTGAGGAGATCTTATCACAGTCACCTGACTCTGTACCCCCTGAAGAGATCTTATCACAGTCACCTGACTCTGTACCCCCTGAGGAGATCTTATCACAGTCACCTGACTCTGTACCCCCTGAAGAGATCTCATCACAGTCACCTGACTCTGTACCCCCTGAGGAGATCTTATCACAGTCAGCTGACTCTGTACCCCCTGAGGAGATCTTATCACCGTCACCTGACTCTGTACCCCCTGAAGAGATCTTATCACAGTCACCTGACTCTGTACCCCCTGAGGAGATCTTATCACCGTCACCTGACTCTGTACCCCCTGAAGAGATCTTATCACAGTCAGCTGACTCTGTACCCCCTGAGGAGATCTTATCACCGTCACCTGACTCTGTACCCCCTGAGGAGATCTTATCACCGTCACCTGACTCTGTACCCCCTGAAGAGATCTCATCACAGTCAGCTGACTCTGTACCCCCTGAGGAGATCTCATCACAGTCACCTGACTCTGTACCCCCTGAAGAGATCTTATCACAGTCAGCTGACTCTGTACCCCCTGAGGAGATCTCATCACAGTCAGCTGCCTCTGTACCCCCTGAGGGAGCTCCACTGGGTCCAGGCTGGCCAGACTCTGCAGGTAACTTTTACTCTTCAGGCAGCATGCCAGTAAAATGATTCAACAAGGCATACATGAAAATATATTCTAGATAATTAAAATATCGTTCAATTCAAAGTGATCCTTTTCAAATAAACACATTTTTTTTATTGTCTTACAACTCTGCAGACGATCTAGACGAAGTCCCTCCCCTTCTCTCCGAAACCCCGCCTCCCGGAATCTTTAACATTTCAGAAACCCCGCCCCCCGGAACCTTTAAAAGTTCAGAAAAGCTGCCTCATGGAATGTTCAGAAATCCCAAAACAGAAGAATCTGGAACATTTGGAAATCCCCAAACCCCACCCTCCAGAATCTTCACATCAGAAACCCCGCCCCTGACAACCTTCCTGCCCCCAACGTCTGTCACCATGGCAACTAGCCTGATGTGGCCGCCCGCCGAGGCTGGGCTGGATGATCTGGAGAAACTGGAGTCTGAAGGTAAGGCGGGGCAGTGGAGAGCCCCATGGGGATAGTTACCCTTTATACCCACACAGATTGATAAACCCGGTCCTGCGAGTCACACCTCTCTGCTGATGTTTAGACTGGCTTCAGGAGCTCATGCAAATGGAGGGAGATTTTCAAAGTAGACAGAAGTGAAGGGTGCAGTGCACCTGTGGAGAGCTCCTTGGGTAATACCTTACCCAGTAAGAGATACAGTGAATCCTGGGTTTGGACACAGTGGAGGTCATCGCATGTACATCGTTATATATGTCTAGAGAAACTCCCATACAATTGGAATGGGCATCACTTAGGGGGTCAAACCATGACCTAGCTTATGATTCATAGAGTTATCAAGGCTTTCTCCCTCCCCTCTCTCTCTGCCTGTCTCTCTCAGAGGAGCATGAAGATAATATCGATGAGGATGAAGACGAGGAGGAGGAGGAGGAGGAGGAAGAGGAGGAGGAGGAGGAGGAGTCCCCCGACTCTGATGAAGCTGAGAGCGTGGAGGAGAGCGAGCCCCCGGGGGTCTCCACGGCCACCCCCTCGCACAGTCACACCCCCTTCCATCTGCCAGCAGGGTCAGAGTGGGCACAACGAAACCAGGGGCTGGGTGAGCGAGAGGGGAGAGGGGAGAGGGGAGAGGGGAGAGGGGAGAGGGGAGAGGGAGTGAGTGTGGAGAGGGGAGAATGAGTGTGGAGAGGGGCTGGGTGAGAGTGAGGAGAGGGACTGGGTGAGAGAGAGTGGAGGGGAGAGGGGCTGAGTGAGAGGAGAGGAGCTGGGTGAGAGAGGCAAGGGGCTGGGGATTGTGGAGGTGCTGGGTGAGAGAGGTGAGAGAGGCTGGGAGGGGAGAGGGGTGGGTCAATGAAAGGGAGATAAATAAATACACAAAGAAAAGCAAAAACTGTTAGTTCTTTTTAACTATAAATCAGTGTTGTGCTCACAGCTCGCCACCAGGTGGGGTCAAAGATAATAAGATTAGAATAATCCAGTGTTCTGCAGTACCTTCTCTATAGCCTAGAGGGCACCAGTCCTCCATGATAAAATGCCAGTGGAAACAACAACTGAAAGCATAGAAGTCTGAGACTGGCCTGATTCACGAAGTGTAAACTTACTGCAGCACATAAAGCTTTGCCTGCGTGAACATTTTCAAGAGCGCTCTTAAAGGAGCTGGCAACAGTTTCGAAGTGTTTCGTGAATAACAAACTTGAATGACGTTTCTGTTTTCAAAGCTGCAAATCAATACAATGCTTACATTTTTAATTGAACCGGATCACACAGTGGAATCTATCTTGCATTCATTCAAAACCAAAGACAGAATGGCAGGAGCGAATCCCAGTGCTCTGAATCACGCAGGCTTGTGAAGCATGTGCAGAGCTTGATCTAAGCAAAGCAAATTCCCCAAAGTCAGCTGCTTACTTTCTTTCTTTCTGGCCCATAGCGGTTGCCCTACAAACAGCACGGTGCTTGAGCGCTGGTGGAGTGCTGTGTTTATTGCACCCAATGGGACGCAGGCAATTGGTTTCGCTGCATCAGCTTTTGGGAAAGCTGCCTGAAAGATTAATCAGTAATGAATAAAGTAACACAGAAGGTGATTTCTAATTGAATGAAACACGGACAGGAGTCTCTCTGGAATTGACTCTCTGAGAGACGGCTGCTGCTGTGGCCCATCAGGTCAAGTGTAGGGAGATTGTTATTGACAGCTCGTGGATGTTCAGGGACTGTGGCAGTGCAGCCCAGCCACTCCCAGGCTCTGCAGTCAGCACAGCTCAGGGACCGCCCGTCTCTAAACATAGCAGATGTGCTGCACTGCCCTGCTCCACGTTAAAGGAGCAATCTCTGCCTCTTTCATTGGAATTCCAGAGCCTGCTATCCTGCCATTATAACAGGTACAGCTTTGGATAAGCGAACATCACAGCAGACCCCACTAGCAACACGGCACACCCTGTCTCTGAATGACTGATTCATATAACTTGGAACTAATGTACAGGACACTGTAAAAATGGCATCCCTCGTTCATATCTGGTGAAGGACATTTGTCAATGAATTTATGACGTTTCTTTGAATTTTTCTAAATGTGGCTCTGTTCAGTGATTAATAGTTATAGATGACAGAGACAGAATCCTGGTTATTTCCAGAATATTCCTGAGCCCCATGAAGCTGGGATCTGCGCAGAGCAGGTTTCTGATTGCTCTTCCGAGAGTATTTCCAAAGTCTCTGCAAGGAATTTATCTGTCAGCAACAGATACTCAAAGATACTGTGTGCTCTGACACTGTGTGCTCTGACACTGTGTGCTCTGACACTGTGTGCTCTGATACTGTGTGCTCTGATACTGTGTGCATTGATACTGTGTGCTCTGATACTGTGTGCTCTGATACTGTGTGCTCTGAGATACTGTGAGCTCTGCAATCTCTCATCACAGAGCTCCCTGCTGCAATCTCTCATCACAGCGCTCCCTGCTGCAATCTCTCATCACAGCGCTCCCTGCTGCAGTCTCATCACAGCGCTCCCTGCTGCAATCTCTCATCACGGAGCTCCCTGCTGCAATCTCTCATCACGGAGCTCCCTGCTGCAATCTCTCATCACGGAGCTCCCTGCTGCAATCTCTCATGCTGCAATCTCTCATCACGGAGCTCCCTGCTGCAATCTCTCATCACGGAGCTCCCTGCTGCAATCTCTCATCACAGCGCTCCCTGCTGCAATCTCTCATCACAGCGCTCCCTGATGCAATCTCTCATCACAGCGCTTCCTGATGCAATCTCTCATCACAGCGCTTCCTGATGCAATCTCTCATCACAGAGCTCCCTGCTGCAATCTCTCATCACAGCGCTCCCTGCTGCAATCTCTCATCACAGCGCTCCCTGGTTGCTGCAAGCTGGGCTCTGTGCCGGGGAGGTGCTTTAGGGGAGGCTGATGGACGACCGCGCTGTTTCTAAAAAACTGCAGAAGTGCAGAAATCAGCATAGATATTTTTTTATTATTATTATGTGTAACGTAATTTTTAAAGGGGGAAGCTCGTCTCTGGCTGTGGGCCCGGTGCTTCTGCGGGATGTTTCCCTTTTAAGTGTGGAAGTGCTTGGTCATCAGCTGCTGAATTGAAGGCCCATCCATTGCCGAGTGGCAGAGGGGACACTGCTCGGCCGGCTGGACGATGAGGCTCATTAGCACTGAGAGTGGTGGGGGGAGGAGGGGGGGGCGATACTAACTGTTTTGTAACTCTGATGAATATTTAAAACTACGTGGATTTTTAAAAAACTATTTATTAATGTTCTAAAATGTCATATTTATGTTAGTGCAATCGCACCTGCACTTCTGCCCCGCAGAACCCACACGCGTCACAATCACGTCACAGTCATGTGTCATGTGGAGTCGCTATTTGGTGCCACCTCCCCTATAGACAACTAGTGTAGATTTTCTTTCTATTTCGATTGCTAGCCCAGCTCATCCCAGCTCTGCTCCGCTCTCCCAAGTTCTCTAATTCTTTCGTGTTTTGAAATCTGTCCTTTTTGTCTTTCAGTGCGAAGCTGGGTGGAGACAGTTCGAGATACGGTAGCATCATTTTTATTATTAATCTAAATACTTGTTTTTAAACAAGAAAGAATGACTGGGGTACTGGGAAACTACCCCCTCACCTCTCTCTCCATTCCCTGCTCTCTCCCTCTGAAACTACCCCCTCACCTCTCTCTCCATTCCCCGCTCTCTCCCTCTGAAACTACCCCCTCACCTCTCTCTCCATTCCCCGCTCTCTCCCTCTGAAACTACCCCCTCACCTCTCTCTCCATTCCCCGCTCTCTCCCTCTGAAACTACCCCCTCACCTCTCTCTCCATTCCCCGCTCTCTCCCTCTGAAACTACCCCCTCACCTCTCTCTCCATTCCCAGCTCTCTCCCTCTGAAACTACCCCCTCACCTCTCTCTCCATTCCCAGCTCTCTCCCTCTGAAACTACCCCCTCGCCTCTCTCTCCATTCCCAGCTCTCTCCCTCTGAAACTACCCCCTCACCTCTCTCTCCATTCCCAGCTCTCTCCCTCTGACACTACCCCTCACCTCTCTCTCCAGTCCCCGTGAAGGCTATGACTGGGGTACTACCTCCATTCCCAGCTCTTCCCCCTCTCCCCCCCCCTCTCCAGGCTGGCTCCAGTCCCAGCTCTTCCCCTCTCTCCAGGCTGGCTCCAGTCCTAGCTCTCGCATCCCTCTCCCCTCCTCTCCAGGCTGGCTCCAGTCCCAGCTCTTCCCCTTTCTCCAGGCTGGCTCCAGTCCTAGCTCTCGAATCCCTCTCCCCCCCTCTTCAGGCTGGCTCCAGTCCCAGCTCTTCCCCTCTCTCCAGGCTGGCTCCAGTCCTAGTTCTCGCATCCCTCTCCCCCCCACTCCAGGCTGGCTCCAGTCCTAGCTCTCGTTTCCCTCTCCCCCCCTCTCCAGGCTGGCTCCAGTCCCAGCTCTCCCCCGCCCCCTCTCCAGGCTGGCTCCAGTCTCAGCTGTCTCACCCCTCTCCCCCTCTCCCCAGGCTGGCTATGTCTCAGGGATGCTGGCTCCAGTGGGGATTGGTATCGTGGGAGCTCTGTTCATCCTCGGAGCGCTCTACAGCATCAAGGTGATGCACCGCAAGAGGAGGAGCGTCTTCAAGAGGCAGCGACGGAAGGTGAGCGGGGTGGATAGGAGTCAGTAGGAGAGGCAGTGCAGGAGCCTCAGCTCTGTGTATATTGAGTGGAAGGTGAGCGGGGTGGATAGGAGTCTCTGTGTATATTGAGTGGAGGGTGAGGGGGTGGATAGGAGTCTCTGTGTATATTGAGTGGAAGGTGAGGGGGTGGATAGGAGTCTCTGTGTATACTGAGTTGAAGGTGAGCAGGGTGGATAGGAGTCTCTGTGTATATTGAGTGGAAGGTGAGCGGGGTGGATAGGAGTCTCTGTGTATATTGAGTGGAAGGTGAGGGGGTGGATAGGAGTCTCTGTGTATATTGAGTGGAAGGTGAGGGGGTGGATAGGAGTCTCTGTGTATATTGAGTGGAAGGTGAGCAGGGTGGATAGGGGTCTGTGTATATTGAGTGGAAGGTGAGGGGGTGGATAGGGGTCTGTGTATATTGAGTGGAAGGTGAGCGGGGTGGATAGGGGTCTGTGTATATTGAGTGGAAGGTGAGCAGGGTGGATAGGGGTCTGTGTATATTGAGTGGAAGGTGAGGGGGTGGATAGGGGTCTGTGTATATTGAGTGGAAGGTGAGCAGGGTGGATAGGGGTCTGTGTATATTGAGTGGAAGGTGAGGGGGTGGATAGGGGTCTGTGTATATTGAGTGGAAGGTGAGCAGGGTGGATAGGGGTCTGTGTATATGGAGTGGAAGGTGAGCAGGGTGGATAGGGGTCTGTGTATATTGAGTGGAAGGTGAGGGGGTGGATAGGAGTCTCTGTGTATATTGAGTGGAAGGTGAGCAGGGTGGATAGGGGTCTGTGTATATTGAGTGGAAGGTGAGGGGGTGGATAGGAGTCTCTGTGTATATTGAGTGGAAGGTGAGCAGGGTGGATAGGGGTCTGTGTATATTGAGTGGAAGGTGAGGGGGTGGATAGGAGTCTCTGTGTATATTGAGTGGAAGGTGAGCAGGGTGGATAGGGGTCTGTGTATATTGAGTGGAAGGTGAGCAGGGTGGATAAGGGTCTGTGTATATTGAGTGGAAGGTGAGCAGGGTGGATAAGGGTCTGTGTATATTGAGTGGAAGGTGAGCAGGGTGGATAGGGGTCTGTGTATATTGAGTGGAAGGTGAGCAGGGTGGATAGGGGTCTGTGTATATTGAGTGGAAGGTGAGGGGGTGGATAGGAGTCTCTGTGTATATTGAGTGGAAGGTGAGCAGGGTGGATAGGAGTCTCTGTGTATATTGAGTGGAAGGTGAGCAGGGTGGATAGGAGTCTCTGTGTATATTGAGTGGAAGGTGAGCAGGGTGGATAGGAGTCTCTGTGTATATTGAGTTAATAGAGTGAACAAACGCTCGCCCTTGACACACAAAATTAAAATCTAAATATAGTGTTCCAAAAAATGACAATACTGATGTCAGATGTTCTCATTACTAGCTGTGTCTCAGATTCAGTAGAGGGAATTAATAATGTTTCTTATTATTATATACTGTATTGAGTGGAAGGTATATATATATAGATATATATATATATATATATATATATATATATATATATATATATATATATATATTTATTATATATATATATAATATTATAGATATAATATATTATATATCCAGAGATATATTGTATCACAATTTAGGCTTTTACAAAGATGTGGATTATGTTCCTTGCCTGCCTGTGTATTGATTCATGTTGAGTTCTGATCTAATGATTTGAATCCAGTTCAATATCGTTAATTTCTAACAGCGTAACTCCTTCTTGTCATTTGTGTCATCAGCACGGGGAGATGAGCAACAGGCAGGACCGAGTGATGCTATTGGCCGACAGCTCAGAGGACGAGTTCTAATCCCTCCCACAACCCCGCCCCCCTCCAGTCCCATGTCTTGTCAGTGCCCCGCCCCTTGGAGGCAGCTCTCATCTTCATGACATCATTGAGAGAGCGCTGTGTTCATCTTCACAAGATACTGCAATCCCTCCTTCCTCTCAAACTGGGGACAGAGAGAGAGAGGAGGGAGAAAAAGAGAGGAGTGAGACTGAACTAGGGATGAGAGGTGGGAGTGAGACAGAGAATGAGGGGGTAGAGAGGGAGAGAATGAAAGAAGGTAGAGAGGGGAAAGGAGAGGAGAGAACAGGATAGGATAGGTGAGAAGAGGTGAAGAGGAGAGGAGAGGAGAGGGAGAAAAAGGATAGAATAAAGGACAGAAGGACAAAAGTAAAATAAAGGAGAAAGCATTTGAAAGGGGTGAGAGAGGGGGAAGAGGGTGGTATACATTTTCACGGTAGAAGTGGGAGGGGTGATAGAGAGAGGGGGAGGAGAGAAAGATGAGAGGTGAGAGAGGAAGAGTGAGGAGAGGGTGAGCTGGAGAAGGAGCAATGGAAAGAGGGAGGGACAGGGGAGGAGAAGATTTGAAGACAGATAGTTTCCACCTGTAGATAGCAGATAGAGGGAAGGGTTCCTACTTAGAAAGATGGATGAGTATTTTACCAGCCATGGCACACGAACACACAGCCACGGGCCCCATTGCTCCTACATTCAAGCTGTATCACTGGGGAACAGATACGCTGAGGCACCATGGCAAAGGAGGGTGTGCGTTTGAACTGTTACGCAATTGTAAACAGATCAGCCAATCACATGAAAGCATCGCCTGCTGCAATTGAATTGATGATAATTGTAAGTATTACTATTGCTGGTAGTATTAGAGGGTCACGTCCTAGCAGGCAGAGCTCTTCAGCCTGGTAAGAGTGTCTGCCAAGTCTTGTGCACCAAACATGTAAATAGAATTCAGAGTATCCGATTCTTACCCATAATGTAGACAAATGACAACGGGAATGGAGACAGGCAGTTTGGAGTTGGAAAGCAAGTGAGAGATCTGGGCTGTGCAAGCTGCTGACAACAGCCTTCGAAACAGACCACGAGGCAAGCCGCTGGAGACGGAAGAGAATAGCCAGCAAATCCAGTGCCATGCCTTTGTTTGGGCTGTTTACTGTTTAGTGAAGCTGCTGACTCTGATGTCTTGAAAAGGTGTGTCAGGGGCTGGCTCTTACTGTTCTAGGAGTTCTGTCTGTCTGTCTCACAAAGAAGCCCCCCCACGCCTGCCTGTACTGTAGAGAGACGCATCACCGCATATCGTGTTGTATATGCCTCTGATATCATTTGAAATGTACAGCAGGAACGGAAGGAAAGGAAAGCACTTTGTAAACTAGTCCCATTCCTCCTCTGCTTAGTTATTATGACTGTTGTTCTGTTCTTCTTCTTCTTATTGCTGTGACTCTTGCTATCATTGTGACTGAGCTGCTCGTCTGATTCGTTGTGTTTAAGGTGACCTTGCAAAGGCAGTCCCGTTTTTTCAACGATGCCGTCTTCCCTTTGCTCTCTCAGAGCAGATCCAGGTTTGGTCGGGTCTCTTTTTAATCATAAAAACACAGATGGTACTGCTGAACTGCTGTTAAACACGTAGATGTCTTTAGCATTGTGATCTGTGCATGGGAGGATATCGATACACTGGATGTACATGCCAAGGTCCTGTCTGCTCTGTTACTGCACCTATTCAAACAGATGCAATTAGCCCATATTACATTTATTTTACTTTTCCTTAAATAAATGATGACATGTGGAATCCAGCAGTGTGACTCGTTCTTCATAATCAAGGTACAGACCGTCAGGACAGATCTCAGTCTCTGAGGATGTGCAATGACAGAGCAGTCCGGCCCGCCACGCCACTGCAACTGCAATTCAACGCCATGAGGCTGCCATTGCTGCACTGTCACAGGCATGATGCCTTCTATAAATAACCCTGGCATGACAGCTCTTTAATGACTGTGAGAGTAATAGAGCAGAGCGAGGCTTCACTGCGAGCCTGAGGGGGACAGGCTGAGGAGAGAGGGGGTGAGGAAAAACAAGGAGCTAGACAAAAGAGAAGGGGAGGGGGTAGGAGGAGAGGGGGAATAGAGAGGGGGAGGAGGAATAGAGAGGTAGGGGGAATAGAGGGAGAGGGGGAATAGAGGGAGGAGGGGAAGAGAGGAGGAGGGGGAATAGAGGGAGAGGGGGATAGAGGGAGGAAGGGGGATAGAGAGGGAGAGGGGGAATAGCAATCTCTACACAGTACATTGCAGCCTGGGGGAGATAACAACAATCTCTATACAGTATACAGCAATCTCTACACAGTATACAGCAATCTCTACACAGTATACAGCAATCTCTACAGAGTATACAGCAATCTCTATACAGTATACAGCAATCTCTACACAGTATATTGCAGCCTGGGGGGGGGGGGGGGGGGGGGGGGGGGGGTAGCAGCAATCTCTATACAGTATATTGCAGCCAGAAGCTACATTAGATATGCAGAGTAGACACTTCAATACATCTGCTCTCTCCTTATTGATATTCATGTTATGTCTGCCGCTGCACTAACTTTCAACAGAGAGAGAGAGAGAGAGAGAGAGAGAGAGAGAGAGAGAAGTATAGGAGAGGGAGAAAGCGAGAGGGAGAGACATTAATGAAGACTACTAGATAAATTAAACCATTTAACATATATCCATAAATCCAGCTTTGCTAATGGACACATTTATATCCAACCAATCTAATTAAGACACAATGTTTCAAAGCCTGTGCTCGTATCTCCAGGAGCCCTAGCTTCCCATCATTAACAACAGAGACAATTCAGCTGGGTGCCTGTAACTTAATGACTGTGACATCATTATGTGCTGGTAATGACAGCGCTGCAGAGCTGAGAGTGCAGTGTGTACACTAGTGCTCATTATTATTAATGTGCTGGTAATGACAGCGCTGCAGAGCTGAGAGTGCAGTGTGTACACTAGTGCTCATTATTATTAATGTGCTGGTAATGACAGCGCTGCAGAGCTGAGAGTGCAGTGTGTACACTAGTGCTCATTATTATTAATGTGCTGGTAATGACAGCGCTGCAGAGCTGAGAGTGCAGTGTGTACACTAGTGCTCATTATTATTAATGTGCTGGTAATGACAGCGCTGCAGAGCTGAGAGTGCAGTGTGTACACTAGTGCTCATTATTATTAATGTGCTGGTAATGACAGCGCTGCAGAGCTGAGAGTGCAGTGTGTACACTAGTGCTCATTATTATTAATGTGCTGGTAATGACAGCGCTGCAGAGCTGAGAGTGCAGTGTGTACACTAGTGCTCATTATTATTAATGTGCTGGTAATGACAGCGCTGCAGAGCTGAGAGTGCAGTGTGTACACTAGTGCTCATTATTATTAATGTGCTGGTAATGACAGCGCTGCAGAGCTGAGAGTGCAGTGTGTACACTAGTGCTCATTATTATTAATGTGCTGGTAATGACAGCGCTGCAGAGCTGAGAGTGCAGTGTGTACACTAGTGCTCATTATTATTAATGTGCTGGTAATGACAGCGCTGCAGAGCTGAGAGTGCAGTGTGTACACTAGTGCTCATTATTATTAATGTGCTGGTAATGACAGCGCTGCAGAGCTGAGAGTGCAGTGTGTACACTAGTGCTCATTATTATTAATGTGCTGGTAATGACAGCGCTGCAGAGCTGAGAGTGCAGTGTGTACACTAGTGCTCATTATTATTAATGTGCTGGTAATGACAGCGCTGCAGAGCTGAGAGTGCAGTGTGTACACTAGTGCTCATTATTATTAATGTGCTGGTAATGACAGCGCTGCAGAGCTGAGAGTGCAGTGTGGACACTAGTGCTCATTATTATTAATGTGCTGGTAATGACAGCGCTGCAGAGCTGAGAGTGCAGTGTGGTACACTAGTGCTCATTATTATTAATGTGCTGGTAATGACAGCGCTGCAGAGCTGAGAGTGCAGTGTGGACACTAGTGCTCATTATTATTAATGTGCTGGTAATGACAGCGCTGCAGAGCTGAGAGTGCAGTGTGTACACTAGTGCTCATTATTATTAATGTGCTGGTAATGACAGCGCTGCAGAGCTGAGAGTGCAGTGTGTACACTAGTGCTCATTATTATTAATGTGCTGGTAATGACAGCGCTGCAGAGCTGAGAGTGCAGTGTGTACACTAGTGCTCATTATTATTAATGTGCTGGTAATGACAGCGCTGCAGAGCTGAGAGTGCAGTGTGTACACTAGTGCTCATTATTATTAATGTGCTGGTAATGACAGCGCTGCAGAGCTGAGAGTGCAGTGTGTACACTAGTGCTCATTATTATTAATGTGCTGGTAATGACAGCGCTGCAGAGCTGAGAGTGCAGTGTGTACACTAGTGCTCATTATTATTAATGTGCTGGTAATGACAGCGCTGCAGAGCTGAGAGTGCAGTGTGTACACTAGTGCTCATTATTATTAATGTGCTGGTAATGACAGCGCTGCAGAGCTGAGAGTGCAGTGTGTACACTAGTGCTCATTATTATTAATGTGCTGGTAATGACAGCGCTGCAGAGCTGAGAGTGCAGTGTGTACACTAGTGCTCATTATTATTAATGTGCTGGTAATGACAGCGCTGCAGAGCTGAGAGTGCAGTGTGGACACTAGTGCTCATTATTATTAATGTGCTGGTAATGACAGCGCTGCAGAGCTGAGAGTGCAGTGTGTACACTAGTGCTCATTATTATTAATGTGCTGGTAATGACAGCGCTGCAGAGCTGAGAGTGCAGTGTGTACACTAGTGCTCATTATTATTAATGTGCTGGTAATGACAGCGCTGCAGAGCTGAGAGTGCAGTGTGTACACTAGTGCTCATTATTATTAATGTGCTGGTAATGACAGCGCTGCAGAGCTGAGAGTGCAGTGTGTACACTAGTGCTCATTATTATTAATGTGCTGGTAATGACAGCGCTGCAGAGCTGAGAGTGCAGTGTGTACACTAGTGCTCATTATTATTAATGTGCTGGTAATGACAGCGCTGCAGAGCTGAGAGTGCAGTGTGTACACTAGTGCTCATTATTATTAATGTGCTGGTAATGACAGCGCTGCAGAGCTGAGAGTGCAGTGTGTACACTAGTGCTCATTATTATTAATGTGCTGGTAATGACAGCGCTGCAGAGCTGAGAGTGCAGTGTGTACACTAGTGCTCATTATTATTAATGTGCTGGTAATGACAGCGCTGCAGAGCTGAGAGTGCAGTGTGTACACTAGTGCTCATTATTATTAATGTGCTGGTAATGACAGCGCTGCAGAGCTGAGTGCAGTGTGTACACTAGTGCTCATTATTATTAATGTGCTGGTAATGACAGCGCTGCAGAGCTGAGAGTGCAGTGTGTACACTAGTGCTCATTATTATTAATGTGCTGGTAATGACAGCGCTGCAGAGCTGAGAGTGCAGTGTGTACACTAGTGCTCATTATTATTAATGTGCTGGTAATGACAGCGCTGCAGAGCTGAGAGTGCAGTGTGGACACTAGTGCTCATTATTATTAATGTGCTGGTAATGACAGCGCTGCAGAGCTGAGAGTGCAGTGTGTACACTAGTGCTCATTATTATTAATGTGCTGGTAATGACAGCGCTGCAGAGCTGAGAGTGCAGTGTGTACACTAGTGCTCATTATTATTAATGTGCTGGTAATGACAGCGCTGCAGAGCTGAGAGTGCAGTGTGTACACTAGTGCTCATTATTATTAATGTGCTGGTAATGACAGCGCTGCAGAGCTGAGAGTGCAGTGTGTACACTAGTGCTCATTATTATTAATGTGCTGGTAATGACAGCGCTGCAGAGCTGAGAGTGCAGTGTGTACACTAGTGCTCATTATTATTAATGTGCTGGTAATGACAGCGCTGCAGAGCTGAGAGTGCAGTGTGGACACTAGTGCTCATTATTATTAATGTGCTGGTAATGACAGCGCTGCAGAGCTGAGAGTGCAGTGTGTACACTAGTGCTCATTATTATTAATGTGCTGGTAATGACAGCGCTGCAGAGCTGAGAGTGCAGTGTGTACACTAGTGCTCATTATTATTAATGTGCTGGTAATGACAGCGCTGCAGAGCTGAGAGTGCAGTGTGTACACTAGTGCTCATTATTATTAATGTGCTGGTAATGACAGCGCTGCAGAGCTGAGAGTGCAGTGTGTACACTAGTGCTCATTATTATTAATGTGCTGGTAATGACAGCGCTGCAGAGCTGAGAGTGCAGTGTGTACACTAGTGCTCATTATTATTAATGTGCTGGTAATGACAGCGCTGCAGAGCTGAGAGTGCAGTGTGTACACTAGTGCTCATTATTATTAATGTGCTGGTAATGACAGCGCTGCAGAGCTGAGAGTGCAGTGTGTACACTAGTGCTCATTATTATTAATGTGCTGGTAATGACAGCGCTGCAGAGCTGAGAGTGCAGTGTGTACACTAGTGCTCATTATTATTAAGGTTCAGGGCAAATCTTAGGGTTAATAATTTTTCCAATCTGTTGCTTTATTTCTTATCTCACAGTATATCTGGAGAGACTAATAAGCTCTTCTGCTCAAAGTTTTGGATGAAATTTTAGCAGGATTGATCCTGTCCTTCACCTTTTGAAAGTAAAACTCCAAAAAACACAGAGAAAATTAATTTGTGCCATTCATCCGAGTCACCTTGGATATCAGAGCTCAGGCTCTCCAGCAAACAAACCCAGAATAGACTCTGAAATGGCACCGACAGGCTGGGAGCGAGACCACAGAATAAACACTGGGAATGTGATCTCGTGAAAAGCGCTATTTTCGCGTTTGCTTTGTGTTGTGATGTTTCCAGTGGTTGGGAGTTATTCTTGACTCTGTGTTGATGTTGCTTTGAGCTCAGGAGCAGCTCTTGTGTTGTACTTGCAGGTCTCTCTTCCAGACACATGTAACACAGGCTGTATCAGTGTCTGACCAGGTAGAAGAGCCATCTCTCTAGACTACGAGGGACTCAGTCATTAACCACTCCCCCACATTAACCACTCTCCTCCAGCAGAAACAATAATAACAAGGTCGAGATGAACGCACTAAAAGTGTTCATTTAGAGGTTTTCACTGCAGCTTCCCGTCGTCTCTCGAAGGGTGTGCTCAGAAGGCTGTTTAGTATTTGATGTGTTTAATTAGAGGGCTCCTGTAGCGATACCTGGGTTTCTATTAGGGTGGGGGAGGGGGTTTCTCAGCAGCAGGGCTCCAGTCCCCGGGAGATAGAACCTCCTAATTGGATTATTAGTCAGCGCAGTCAGGACTAATAAACAACAAGTGTTAAAAAAACATTTCCTCTACTCCCTAAAGCACTCGATGCCAATTCATCAGTGCCCTATGTGGGGAAGAGCTGTAATTGGATTATTGTTCATTAAATATGCTTTAGCTATACTGTACACCAAACCCCCGAATTCTGATCCCTCCTGTATACTTTGCGATATTATTTAATGTGCATACTGTACTTACCACAGAGCTGACCTGTATGACTGCAGGCATTGCTTTGTTTAATGTATCCATGATTTTAAACACAACACAATATAAAACAGCGTTGCTGCTTCCTGGCACCTAATCACTTCCCGTGTCACTCCAGCGCAGCAATCAGCAAAGGAAGTGGCCGGGCAGATGATCTTTTGAAGGCTGGGAAAGGTCTTGTTTAGTTGGAGAGCATCGGAGCAGAAAGAAAGGCTGTGTTTGAAGGTCACGTCATGCCTCGAGGAAATCGAAAGATTTCACTTCAGTCCAAATGTTAAAACATGTGGTGGCTTTTCTTTCGCTGCTTTTCTTTTGATCCTAAATTTGCTTTGCCAAAGGGCCCAAACAGGGCAATCTGAAGCTGCTCATTTGTGTTCACTGGCACTGCCTGCCTGAGGATGGTTTGCGTGAAAAAATATAAAGTTGTCCAACGTTTCAGCTGCCATCTTCCACTGCGTTAAGCACTGCTGACATTTAAAGAGGATTTAGAGATCAGTGCCTTTCTCTGCTCATTAGAGATTGAAAGGCAGACAGACAGTCTTCACATACCCCCATAGTATGGTCTGTGCTTACTCCCACTTCAGAGCAGCCTGCATGCCCAGAGAGCGGTAATGAGGACAGCGAGACACAGTAAGAAGCAATGCTCGAGTGTTAGCACTCACTTATTTATTTCATATTTGATATATTATTTGAATGTGACAGAGCATTCCATAGAGACTGACGGATGGACAGAGGGACACCACTGTGTCCTCCAGATTCTGTGCTAATGAATGTCCTTACCAAGTTAGATCACAACTGGATAAGCAGTTCTCTAGCCCAATGCGAAACTCTAAAGTGTAAAACCACAGGTGATCTCCATGACCTGGGAATAACATTACATATCTATCTTGTGTATTTGAAAATGTTTTGACACACTGTACCTGTGTTCAATATGTAAGAGAGAAAGAAGATCCCGGATCTCCTGTGTTTTCCTCTCTCTTTGTTGTCGTTCGCTCAGCCCTGCCTGTGTCTAATTTTGCATCAGCCCTCGACTGCGTTACAGATTACAATGGGTCCAAACATTTTTGTTGTTGCTGCCGTTCTTTTAAAAGCAATTATTAAACGATCAGCCTGCTTGTTCCTTAATGGCTGATTGAATTCCCCCGCTGAGCGAAGGAGGCTCATCGAGAAGCAGATAGAGAACCTGGAAGCAGCCCAAGTCATTCCCTACCGCTCTTCAGTCTCTCCGAGAGGCGCTGTGTGACGTTAATCAACACTGCGGACAGGACACGCCCAGGCATGTGTGCTAGAGCCACCTCTGACCCCTGACCCCAGATGGTATGGTCCATGTCGAATGCAGCAGATGGTCATGAGGTCACAGAGAACAATTCCGTAAGCATGTCAGTGCCCTGGAAGTTAAAAACACAGGATCTTTATATATCTTATCTAGCTATAGATAGATATATAGAGACAGTTAGATACACTTTTATATTTTGTCGTGGAACTTTTCAGGTCCACAAATAAAAGAGCCAACTGCACCAGGTGTTCAGAGATATAAAGCTTTATTAGTTTGCGCAAACAGCTCAGCACATCAGTGCTAGGAAACCCGAACAGTGTTCTGCCATACAGAGTTAGCATACAGTTATTATACCTTTACAGAGAGACAGGGTGGTTTCCCTTTCAGCCAATAAGCTGGAGCCAGCTCAGTTGGGGTAGCAAAGAAAGGGGGACAGGTATTTACAAGGTAGTACAATAAAGATCAACCAATAAGCTGGAGCCAGCTCAGTTGGGGTAATTAACAACAGGGGGGACAGGTATTTACGAGGTAGTGAGAAGTCAACTCAGTAGGTGGTAATGCAATAAAAGTTTAGGTGGAATGTCACGTTCCTTTTGTCCCACCACCCACAGTTTGGTTCCCAGCTACACATCTGCAGTTTAATACATTTACTTTATTTCTATAAACTTAATAGATCACAAACTCAGAAGATTTTAAAACATTTAACTCAGTGAATAAATGTAGTACAGGGTAGCAACAAACAGGTACAGGAATGGTTCTATGCAATTATTTCCCTACAATTTCAAACTTCACTGTAGTTAACAACTGGCCTCGTATATAACTGCTTTTTACATTTAAAAAGGTTGTGTTTTTTCTGTCCTGGGATGCTACAAGTGAAACACAGCTAGAAGATTTGATAGAAGCTGAATCTTTGTGGGAACATGGTTGAGACAGCTCTTCCGCACTGTGGTTCAGGCGATCGCTTGCAGTGAACGGGTCGCCGGTTCACGCCCAGAGTCCGCCCCGTTACAAAAAGATGTCCTAATATTGAAAAACAAGAGAATCATCAACAGAAAAAGCCACTGAGGAGCAGGTCAGGATCACCCAGCCAGCTTCATTCTGATATACAGCAGAAGACCATTTGAGCACGGGTTAGACATTCCGTGCAGATTGCATTCACTCTGAAACTATGCTGAAATAAGAGATGAGTTACAACAAAGTAAATACATCCACCCCCCAGACCGCCTGACTCAGGCATTAATGATATGATATATACTGGAACCCCCTGCACCCCTAGACCGCCTGACTCAGGCATTGCTGGTATGATATATACTGGAACCCCCTGCACCCCCAGACCGCCTGGCTCGGTTTCATTAGCATGCTTGATGGATGGATGTTTCAAACAGGACTCCAGCATGCACTAGTGTGCACAGAGATCCGCTAAATTAACAGAGACAAAAAATATGAATAAATTGAATACAGTATGAAAACGTCTGTATAATTAAAATATATAAATCGTGGACAGTGCACATAAATGTCAGTCAATACAACACTTACATGAAATATTAAACAGATTAAAAGGAATTAGCTCAATATTCTTTCTTGCTTGGAACTGAAACATTACAAACCACTCAAACCCAATGCCTTCCACACTGCAGCCCAGCACTTTCTTTATCTAACCACTGAGCTCCTCAAACCCACTGCCTTCCACACTGCAGCCCAGCACTTTCTTTATCTAACCACTGAGCTCCTCAAACCCACTGCCTTCCACACTGCAGCCCAGCGCTTTCTTTATCTAACCACTGAGCTCCTCAAACCCACTGCCTTCCACACTGCAGCCCAGCGCTTTCTTTATCTAACCACTGAGCTCCTCAAACCCACTGCCTTCCACACTGCAGCCCAGCACTTTCTTTATCTAACCACTGAGCTCCTCAAACCCACTGCCTTCCACACTGCAGCCCAGCGCTTTCTTTATCTAACCACTGAGCTCCTCAAACCCACTGCCTTCCACACTGCAGCCCAGCGCTTTCTTTATCTAACCACTGAGCTCCTCAAACCCACTGCCTTCCACATTGCAGCCCACTGTGACTGTCAGCCGCTTTCCTCACTTCAGCACCACGTTTGTGGAGGACAGCTCCCCGTACACAGGACAACCTCTGTATTGATTTCCTCACCCAGCCTGCCAGAGCTGCGGAACAACAGGCTCCTCACGTCCCCAGACCACACTGCTGTTCTCCGCGTCTCCAGACCACACTGATACACACTGATACACACTGATCTCCGCGTCTCCAGACACACTGATACACACTGATACACACTGATCTCCGCGTCTCCAGAACACACTGATACACACTGATACACACTGATCTCCGCGTCTCCAGACACACTGATACACACTGATACACACTGATACACACTGATCTCCGCGTCTCCAGACACACTGATACACACTGATCTCCGCGTCTCCAGACACACTGATACACACTGATCTCCGCGTCTCCAGACACACTGATACACACTGATACACACTCTCCAGATACACTGATACACACTGATACACACTGATCCAGACACACTGATACACACTGATACACACTGATACACACTGATGATACACACTGATCTCACTCCAGACACACTGATACACACTGATACACACTGATCTCCGCGTCTCCAGACACACTGATACACACTGATACACACTGATACACACTCTGATACACTCTGATACACACTGATACACACTGATACACACTGATACACACTGATACACGTCTGATACACACTGATACACACTGATACACACTGATCTCCAGACACACTGATACACACTGATACACACTGATACACACTGATCTGACACACACTGATACACACTGATACACACTGATACACACTGATCGATACACACTGATACACACTGATCTCTGCGTCTCCAGACACACTGATACACACTGATACACACTGATACACACTGATCTCCGCGTCTCCAGACCACACTGATACACACTGATACACACTGATCTCCGCGTCTCCAGACACACTGATACACACTGATACACACTGATACACACTGATACACACTGATACACACTGATCTCCGCGTCTCTGATACACACTGATACACACTGATCTCTGCGTCTCCAGACACACTGATACACACTGATACACACTGATACACACTGATACACACTGATCCACACTGATACGTCTCCATACACACTGATACACACTGATACACACTGATACACACTGATCTCCGCGTCTCCAGACACACTGATACACACTGATCTCTGATCGTCTCCAGACACACTGATACACACTGATCTCTGCGTCTCCAGACACACTGATACACACTGATACACACTGATGTCTCCAGACACACTGATACACACTGATACACACTCCAGACACACTGATACACACTGATACACACTGATCTCTGCGTCTCCAGAAAAAAATGTATGGAAAAGGCATGGAGTTAGTATTATTATTATTATTATTATTATTATTATTATTATTATTTTGTTGTGCTGTGTAGTGAACGCACCTGACACTATATAACCACGATTAAGAATTTAACACAATCTTATGCGCCAGTTTTAATGTAATGTTTGATAATAAACATTAGAATTTATGTAAGAGGAGTGGTGACATACTCATAATCAACAGGACTGGCATCGTTTAAACGCTGCGCCACACTGAATTGCACAGGGGATACAAAACAGCAGCAGGCAACGCTAAACCGTATGCATCTAGATAAGAGGTGAAGCGAGGATGAGGGGCGTCCTCTGGCGGCGACATAGGCACATTACCTCCCCACCGTCCCCTCTCCGGTCACTCTCTGTCTCCTCTCATTGCGGAGCGCGAGTGTGTAGGAATGGGTCTCTTCTTGCGCTCTTCTCCCGCGTTGATATCATTGACTGTGTCCGGATGGTGAGCGCGGAGCCCCCGCGTCCTGCCCTGTGCCTGGCCGGACCTGCGATGGTCAGCACGGCTACTACCGGCGGTAGTGGCCGGGACGCAGAGGTGGAGAGTTTCGGACTGCAGCCGCTGAAAACAGCTGCGCATATCCCGGGCAAGGGGTCCCCTTCCCGGCTTGAAAAGGAACCGGACGGCCGACCTTGTCTTGCTGAAGTCGTCAAACCCCCGACCAATGGAGTGCTCACCATTGAAGACCGGATCCTGAGGATCACTGGGTACTATGGCTACTACCCGGGCTACTCCAGCCATAAGAGTAAGTGCCCTACTCGGCTTTATTAGAGTGGAGGTTAAAGCAGCAGGAGATGTCTATCTCTCTGTCTCTATCCATAGCTGTATATGTGGAACAGGGCACTCGAGTGGACGGTGTCGCTCATTCATCGTGTTGTGTGTTTGACACCACAGTGACACGAGAAGCACGCGTGTGTTTCACACCACAGTGACACGAGAAGCACGCGTGTGTTTGGCACCACAGTGACACGAGAAGCACGCGTGTGTTTGACACCACAGTGACACGAGAAGCACGCGTGTGTTTGGCACCACAGTGACACGAGAAGCACGCGTGTGTTTGGCACCACAGTGACACGAGAAGCACGCGTGTGTTTGGCACCACAGTGACACGAGAAGCACGCGTGTGTTTGAGGAGGGCTCTCTTTTTCTCGATCTGCTAAATGTAAATCATTTAAAAACGCGATTAGGCTTGTAAAACCACTGGTTCAAATAGCATAAAATATTCTTATGAAACGGGTAAGTGACTCTGCATATAATGCGCGGCTCACAGCCTACCTCTGTAAAGCGCTTTGTGATGGTGGTCCACTATGAAAGGCGCTATATAAAAATAAAGATATTATTATTATTTATTATTATTATTATTATTATTATTATTATTATTACACAATATCAAACAAAACACACGCACATACACACACACACACACACACACACACACACACACACACACACACACACACACATATATATATATATATATATATATATATATATATACTATATATATATATAATATATATATGTTTAAAAAAAAACAAAAACAGATGAAGTAACACAATATAGGGGGCAAAGCAATAATTATAAAATCTTTAAAAATTGCCATTTTATATGAGAACACGTCCAACTGTTTGTATTTAGTATAGCTTCTGCAATACCAAATTCAGCTCAGTGCGAGTGATTTTCGCGTGAATATACTTCACTGTAAAGCGCCCCCCCCCCCCGTACAGATGTGAAGTTGTGTCTCTTCTCCAGCAATGAAAGTGGACAGTGCCGCCAGCGCGACGTGTTTAAACCCCGCTGTGTCTGAAGTGCCGCCCGGGTCCACTTTGCCGTGTTCACACACGCTGTTTTTATTCGTTTCTTCCTGCGTGCTGCTCTGCTCGTCTCTAAAGCGCTCTCTACTGTAACGAGATCGAGTGTCTGTTCTTATTCAATCTCGGGTATACACACCCAAACAATAAGTGAACAAGTCAGCTAATCTTAGTGGGATGATTGCAAGCAATCTGACGTGTTTGTGTGAATGTAAATAAAAACATTACAATACTACACAATATTCCATATATAATACTACACATAGCCCCCACACAATATTCCATATGAAACAGGTAAGGAATGCAGCATTGCCAAAGCGCGGCTGGCATGAAGCTTGAGTTTCAGCTCCGTGTGTAAATGCCTCCAGTGAATAGCGAATGATTGTGACAGATTCCCGACGCTGCTTAGCTGCGTGGCTGCTCCGGGCTTCGCATTACAAGCGCTCTGTGACTCATTCTCGCACACTAAACACATCCATCACTGTCAGCACATCCATCACTGTCAGAAACGACCCGCAAACCTCTGAAAAACAAACGAGCAGCACTCATCAGCTCAATATTAACAGCAAGAAAGAGAAACGACCCGCAAAACGCTGAAAAACAAACCAGCAGGTCTAACTGAAGAGCTGTAAATAAAACCCAGCCATCTGAATGCTCGGCCTGGTTGTGGAACAGCGCTGGTGTGTTTGCTGTGCCTTTCACAGTGTGGTCTAGTGGTTAGAGCTGAGTGACTGGGAGGGAGGCAGTGTGGTCTAGTGGTTAGAGCTGAGAGACTGGGAGGGAGGCAGTGTGGTCTAGTGGTTAGAGCTGAGAGACTGGGAGGGAGGCAGTGTGGTATAGTGGTTAGAGCTGAGGGACCGGGAGGGAGGCAGTGTGGTCTAGTGGTTAGAGCTGAGAGACTGGGAGGGAGGCAGTGTGGTCTAGTGGTTAGAGCTGAGATACTGGGAGGGAGGCATTGTGGTGTAGTGGTTAGAGCTGAGAGACTGGGAGGGAGACAGTGTGGTCTAGTGGTTAGAGCGGAGGGACTGGGAGGGAGGCACTGTGCTCTATTGGTCGGAGCGGAGGGACTGGGAGGGAGGCTGTGCGCTCTATCGCTTGAAGCGGAGGGACTGGGAGGGAGGCAGTGCGCTCTATTGGTCAGAGCGGAGGGACTGGGAGGGAGGCAGTGTGCTCTATTGGTTGGAGCGGAGGGACTGGGAGGGAGGCAGTGCGCTCTATTGGTCAGAGCGGAGGGACTGGGAGGGAGGCAGTGTGGTCTATTGGTCAGAGCAGAGGGACTGGGAGGGAGGCAGTGTGGTCTATTGGTCAGAGCGAGGGACTGGGAGGGAGGCAGTGTGGTCTATTGGTCAGAGCAGAGGGACTGGGAGGGAGGCAGTGTGGTCTAGTGGTTAGAGCTGAGAGACTGTGAGGGAGGCAGTGTGGTATAGTGGTTAGAGCTGAGGGACTGGGAGGGAGGCAGTGTGGTCTAGTGGTTAGAGCTGAGAGACTGGGAGGGAGGCAGTGTGGTCTAGTGGTTAGAGCTGAGGGACTGGGAGGGAGGCAGTGTGGTCTAGTGGTTAGAGCTGAGGGACTGGGAGGGAGGCAGTGTGGTCTAGTGGTTAGAGCTGAGAGACTGGGAGGGAGGCAGTGTGGTCTAGTGGTTAGAGCTGAGGGACTGGGAGGGAGGCAGTGTGGTGTAGTGGTTAGAGCTGAGAGACTGGGAGGGAGGCAGTGTGGTCTAGTGGTTAGAGCTGAGAGACTGGGAGGGAGGCATTGTGGTGTAGTGGTTAGAGCTGAGAGACTGGGAGGGAGGCATTGTGGTCTAGTGGTTAGAGCGGAGGGACTGGGAGGGAGGCAGTGTGGTGTAGTGGTTAGAGCTGAGAGACTGGGAGGGAGACAGTGTGGTCTAGTGGTTAGAGCGGAGATACTGGGAGGGAGGCACTGTGCTCTATTGGTCGGAGCGGAGGGACTGGGAGGGAGGCAGTGGTCTCTGGCTAGAGCTGAGGGACTGGGAGGGAGGCAGTGCGCTCTATTGGTCAGAGCAGAGGGACTGGGAGGGAGGCAGTGCGCTCTATCGCTTGAAGCGGAGGGACTGGGAGGGAGGCAGTGTGCTCTATTGGTCAGAGCGGAGGGACTGGGAGGGAGGCAGTGTGCTCTGTTGGTCAGAGCAGAGGGACTGGGAGGGAGGCAGTGTGGTCTATTGGTCAGAGCAGAGGGACTGGGAGGGAGGCAGTGTGCTCCACCTGTTGCTGAGTATCTCAACCTTCATTATATGTAACCTTAGGTCTATTATACACATTTTAAAAAAAATAAAAATACGATACATTTCTAAATAAGTGTCAGAACTGTTTGCATCCTCAGCACATGATTCCACACATTAAACGGTGAGTGGAGACAGTATTCTGCAGCACTGCAGTAGTAATGCATGAATGAGCAGTGCAGTGAGCTCTGATCTTCAAAAACAATTACAGTATCGAATCAATACGGCTGTACAATATATAGCACACTGTCACTTTATTATCACAATTGTGCTAGAGCCAGCATTTGGCAGTACGGTAGTGGCTAGAGCTGAGAGTAATCTCCTTCCCTCTCCCCTCTGAATAGTATCGAAGCTGACACTGCATTATGGCCTGAAGACTGTGGGAGGTCTGTGCTGACGTTAGCTTCATGTGTTGTTGGCTCTTTCTAGCAAGATGAAAAAATCCTCTACCTGATGTCAGAGGAGAGTGGAGTGAGTCAGAGGTCTGTCACTGTGTCAACGCGCGCCCAGCTGATCTATAACCCATTTAATATCTATATTTTATAATATATATTTAATATGAACCCATTTAATATATATATATACACACACACACACACACACACACACACACACACAGACACACACACACACACACATATATATTATAATCCCAACATTTTACCTCTTAATAGCAATACCAACATCAGCACTGCCCCCTCCCCTCTAAAGGACGCTCACGAAGGTTTAAAAGTCCACCTTCTCACCTCTTAGGATCAAAAAGAACACGGTTTATCAAGTGAAATGTATGCGCTCAGACATTATATTTATTATGTTGTGTCTCTATGCTGGTCATACATTTCCGCTTGCAAATTAGCAGTCTTATAGTGCCCTCCTGTGGGAGAATCGTAGAACTGCACCGTGAGGACAAGCCAGCAGCACAGTGCCTTGGGCAACGTTCGATGCTGCTGTTTGCATGAGGTTTTGCGGTTATGCAGTTAAATAATGTAGTTAAGTGAGAAAGACAAATTCAATAAAAGTGATGATGAAGCCGCGTTTTTCAAACTGGGTACCTGAATTCATCTCAGGGGTCACAGGTGTTTTCAAACTAGGGGTGCTTGAATTCATCTCAGGGGTGACAGGTGTTTGGCAACGTGTAACGAACCTCACCTCACGAACCTAATGCCAGCGCAGCAGAGCTGAGAGTGCAGTGTGTACACTAGTGCTCATTATTATTAATGTGCTGGTAATGACAGCGCTGCAGAGCTGAGAGTGCAGTGTGGACACTAGTGCTCATTATTATTAATGTGCTGGTAATGACAGCGCTGCAGAGCTGAGAGTGCAGTGTGTAGATTAGTGCTCATTATTATTAATGTGCTGGTAATGACAGCGCTGCAGAGCTGAGAGTGCAGTGTGTACACTAGTGCTCATTATTATTAATGTGCTGGTAATGACAGCGCTGCAGAGCTGAGAGTGCAGTGTGTACACTAGTGCTCATTATTATTAATGTGCTGGTAATGACAGCGCTGCAGAGCTGAGAGTGCAGTGTGGACACTAGTGCTCATTATTATTAATGTGCTGGTAATGACAGCGCTGCAGAGCTGAGAGTGCAGTGTGTACACTAGTGCTCATTATTATTAATGTGCTGGTAATGACAGCGCTGCAGAGCTGAGAGTGCAGTGTGTACACTAGTGCTCATTATTATTAATGTGCTGGTAATGACAGCGCTGCAGAGCTGAGAGTGCAGTGTGTACACTAGTGCTCATTATTATTAATGTGCTGGTAATGACAGCGCTGCAGAGCTGAGAGTGCAGTGTGGACACTAGTGCTCATTATTATTAATGTGCTGGTAATGACAGCGCTGCAGAGCTGAGAGTGCAGTGTGTACACTAGTGCTCATTATTATTAATGTGCTGGTAATGACAGCGCTGCAGAGCTGAGAGTGCAGTGTGTACACTAGTGCTCATTATTATTAATGTGCTGGTAATGACAGCGCTGCAGAGCTGAGAGTGCAGTGTGTACACTAGTGCTCATTATTATTAATGTGCTGGTAATGACAGCGCTGCAGAGCTGAGAGTGCAGTGTGGACACTAGTGCTCATTATTATTAATGTGCTGGTAATGACAGCGCTGCAGAGCTGAGAGTGCAGTGTGTACACTAGTGCTCATTATTATTAATGTGCTGGTAATGACAGCGCTGCAGAGCTGAGAGTGCAGTGTGTACACTAGTGCTCATTATTATTAATGTGCTGGTAATGACAGCGCTGCAGAGCTGAGAGTGCAGTGTGTACACTAGTGCTCATTATTATTAATGTGCTGGTAATGACAGCGCTGCAGAGCTGAGAGTGCAGTGTGTACACTAGTGCTCATTATTATTAATGTGCTGGTAATGACAGCGCTGCAGAGCTGAGAGTGCAGTGTGTACACTAGTGCTCATTATTATTAATGTGCTGGTAATGACAGCGCTGCAGAGCTGAGAGTGCAGTGTGTACACTAGTGCTCATTATTATTAATGTGCTGGTAATGACAGCGCTGCAGAGCTGAGAGTGCAGTGTGTACACTAGTGCTCATTATTATTAATGTGCTGGTAATGACAGCGCTGCAGAGCTGAGAGTGCAGTGTGTACACTAGTGCTCATTATTATTAATGTGCTGGTAATGACAGCGCTGCAGAGCTGAGAGTGCAGTGTGTACACTAGTGCTCATTATTATTAATGTGCTGGTAATGACAGCGCTGCAGAGCTGAGAGTGCAGTGTGGACACTAGTGCTCATTATTATTAATGTGCTGGTAATGACAGCGCTGCAGAGCTGAGAGTGCAGTGTGTACACTAGTGCTCATTATTATTAATGTGCTGGTAATGACAGCGCTGCAGAGCTGAGAGTGCAGTGTGTACACTAGTGCTCATTATTATTAATGTGCTGGTAATGACAGCGCTGCAGAGCTGAGAGTGCAGTGTGTACACTAGTGCTCATTATTATTAATGTGCTGGTAATGACAGCGCTGCAGAGCTGAGAGTGCAGTGTGTACACTAGTGCTCATTATTATTAATGTGCTGGTAATGACAGCGCTGCAGAGCTGAGAGTGCAGTGTGTGCACTAGTGCTCATTATTATTAATGTGCTGGTAATGACAGCGCTGCAGAGCTGAGAGTGCAGTGTGTACACTAGTGCTCATTATTATTAATGTGCTGGTAATGACAGCGCTGCAGAGCTGAGAGTGCAGTGTGTACACTAGTGCTCATTATTATTAATGTGCTGGTAATGACAGCGCTGCAGAGCTGAGAGTGCAGTGTGTACACTAGTGCTCATTATTATTAATGTGCTGGTAATGACAGCGCTGCAGAGCTGAGAGTGCAGTGTGTACACTAGTGCTCATTATTATTAATGTGCTGGTAATGACAGCGCTGCAGAGCTGAGAGTGCAGTGTGTACACTAGTGCTCATTATTATTAATGTGCTGGTAATGACAGCGCTGCAGAGCTGAGAGTGCAGTGTGTACACTAGTGCTCATTATTATTAATGTGCTGGTAATGACAGCGCTGCAGAGCTGAGAGTGCAGTGTGTACACTAGTGCTCATTATTATTAATGTGCTGGTAATGACAGCGCTGCAGAGCTGAGAGTGCAGTGTGTACACTAGTGCTCATTATTATTAATGTGCTGGTAATGACAGCGCTGCAGAGCTGAGAGTGCAGTGTGTACACTAGTGCTCATTATTATTAATGTGCTGGTAATGACAGCGCTGCAGAGCTGAGAGTGCAGTGTGGACACTAGTGCTCATTATTATTAAAGTGCTGGTAATGACAGCGCTGCAAAGCTGAGAGTGCAATGTGGACACTAGTGCTCATTATTATTAATGACACACAGCACGCTGGTGAACACACAGGCACAGCAAACAACGGGACACACACACACACACACAGTCACAGCAAACAACTCTCAATCCCTGGTTAGCCTTCATGTCACCATGCTTTCCTGTATCTCCCTATGAATCCTGCGCCTCACTGTTCTGCAGTCTCCACTCTTTCACAGTGAACTCTTTCGGGACTAAAGTCAACGAGGCTTCCCTGAACAGCTCTTTACTCGAGAGATGCTGCTGACTGCAGAATCGAGCGTGGACCCCAGCCAGGGTCTACAGTACGGCCCGTACAATATTACACAGGAGGCCGCCGCTAATTGCTTGCTGGTACAGTTTTGTCTTGCTTTTTTTGCTTTCTTTGGAGCCTGGTAGTACTCATGTGACATTTTACATCCGGCAGCCTTAGTGCTGACCTCAGCAGTGCTGCAGTGCGGCCCTCCTCGCTCGCTGGGACACTCTCCCGGAATCAGAAGGGAGGTTTAGGTTTGATTGTTAAACTTTGTCACTGGAATGTGTGTTCAGGTTTGTAGGTGGGGGGGGAGGGGGGTGGTCCAGGTCAGACAGGCAGCACTCAGGCTAGCGGCTGATATTGCAGAGCTCTGACCTGCAGCTCCTCAGCCTCGCTGCTCCACGCTCGGGGGCTGGATGTAGAGGCTGCTGATTGTCAGGTTACTCTCTAACCTGCAGCTCCTCAGCCTCGCTGCTCCACGCTGGGGGCTGGATGTAGAGGCTGCTGATTGTCAGGTTACTCTCTAACCTGCAGCTCCTCAGCCTCGCTGCTCCACGCTCGGGGGCTGGATGTAGAGGCTGCTGATTGTCAGGTTACTCTCTGACCTGCAGCTCCTCAGCCTCGCTGCTCCACGCTCAGGGGCTGGATATAGAGGCTGCTGATTGTCAGGTTACTCTCTAACCTGCAGCTCCTCAGCCTCGCTGCTCCACGCTGGGGGCTGGAGGTAGAGGCTGCTGATTGTCAGGTTACTCTCTGACCTGCAGCTCCTCAGCCTCGCTGCTCCACGCTTGGGGGCTGGATGTAGAGGCTGCTGATTGTCAGGTTACTCTCTGACCTGCAGCTCCTCAGCCTCGCTGCTCCACGCTAGGGGGCTGGATGTAGAGGCTGCTGATTGTCAGGTTACTCTCTGACCTGCAGCTCCTCAGCCTCGCTGCTCCACGCTCAGGGGCTGGATATAGAGGCTGCTGATTGTCAGGTTACTCTCTGACCTGCAGCTCCTCAGCCTCGCTGCTCCACGCTCGGGGGCTGGATGTAGAGGCTGCTGATTGTCAGGTTACTCTCTGACCTGCAGCTCCTCAGCCTCGCTGCTCCACGCTTGGGGGCTGGATGTAGAGGCTGCTGATTGTCAGGTTACTCTCTGACCTGCAGCTCCTCAGCCTCGCTGCTCCACGCTCGGGGGCTGGATGTAGAGGCTGCTGATTGTCAGGTTACTCTCTGACCTGCAGCTCCTCAGCCTCGCTGCTCCACGCTCAGGGGCTGGATATAGAGGCTGCTGATTGTCAGGTTACTCTCTGACCTGCAGCTCCTCAGCCTCGCTGCTCCACGCTCAGGGGCTGGATATAGAGGCTGCTGATTGTCAGGTTACTCTCTGACCTGCAGCTCCTCAGCCTCGCTGCTCCACGCTTGGGGGCTGGATGTAGAGGCTGCTGATTGTCAGGTTACTCTCTGACCTGCAGCTCCTCAGCCTCGCTGCTCCACGCTTGGGGGCTGGATGTAGAGGCTGCTGATTGTCAGGTTACTCTCTGACCTGCAGCTCCTCAGCCTCGCTGCTCCACGCTCGGGGGCTGGATGTAGAGGCTGCTGATTGTCAGGTTACTCTCTGACCTGCAGCTCCTCAGCCTCGCTGCTCCACGCTCAGGGGCTGGATGTAGAGGCTGCTGATTGTCAGGTTACTCTCTGACCTGCAGCTCTGCAGTCTCGCTGCTCCACGCTCAGGGGCTGGATATAGAGGCTGCTGATTGTCAGGTTACTCTCTGACCTGCAGCTCCTCAGCCTCGCTGCTCCACGCTCGGGGGCTGGATGTAGAGGCTGCTGATTGTCAGGTTACTCTCTGACCTGCAGCTCCTCAGCCTCGCTGCTCCACGCTCGGGGGCTGGATATAGAGGCTGCTGATTGTCAGGTTACTCTCTGACCTGCAGCTCCTCAGCCTTGCTGCTCCACGCTCAGGGGCTGGATATAGAGGCTGCTGATTGTCAGGTTACTCTCTGACCTGCAGCTCCTCAGCCTTGCTGCTCCACGGTCAGGGGCTGGCTGTAGAGGCTGCTGATTGTCAGGTTACTCTCTGACCTGCAGCTCTGCAGTCTCGCTGCTCCACGCTCAGGGGCTGGATGTAGAGGCTGCTGACTGTCAGGTTACTCTCTGACCTGCAGCTCCTCAGCCTCGCTGCTCCACGCTCAGGGGCTGGACATAGAGGCTGCTGATTGTCAGGTTACTCTCTGACCTGCAGCTCCTCAGCCTCGCTGCTCCACACTCAGGAGCTGGATATAGAGGCTGCTGATTGTCAGGTTACTCTCTGACCTGCAGCTCCTCAGCCTCGCTGCTCCACACTCAGGGGCTAGATATAGAGTCTGCCGATTGTCAGGTTACTCTCTGACCTGCAGCTCCTCAGCCTCGCTGCTCCACGCTTGGGGGCTGGATGTAGAGGCTGCTGATTGTCAGGTTACTCTCTAACCTGCAGCTCCTCAGCCTTGCTGCTCCACGCTCGGGGGCTGGATATAGAGGCTGCTGATTGTCAGGTTACTCTCTGACCTGCAGCTCTGCAGCCTCGCTGCTCCACGCTCGGGGGCTGGATATAGAGACTGCTGATTGCCAGGTTACTCTCTGACCTGCAGCTCTGCAGTCTCGCTGCTCCACGCTCAGGGGCTGGATATAGAGGCTGCTGATTGTCAAGTTACTCTCTGAGCTGCAGCTCCTCAGCCTCGCTGCTCCACGCTCAGGGGCTGGATGTAGAGGCTGCTGATTGTCAGGTTACTCTCTGACCTGCAGCTCCTCAGTCTCGCTGCTCCACGCTCAGGGGCTGGATATAGAGGCTGCTGATTGTCAAGTTACTCTCTGAGCTGCAGCTCCTCAGCCTCGCTGCTCCACGCTCGGGGGCTGGATATAGAGGCTGCTGATTGTCAGGTTACTCTCTGACCTGCAGCTCCTCAGCCTCGCTGCTCCACGCTCAGGGGCTGGATATAGAGGCTGCTGATTGTCAGGTTACTCTCTGACCTGCAGCTCCTCAGCCTCGCTGCTCCACGCTCAGGGGCTGGATATAGAGGCTGCTGATTGTCAGGTTACTCTCTGACCTGCAGCTCCTCAGCCTCGCTGCTCCACGCTCAGGGGCTGGATATAGAGGCTGCTGATTGTCAGGTTACTCTCTGACCTGCAGCTCCGCAGCCTCGCTGCTCCACGATCAGGGGCTGGATGTAGAGGCTGCTGATTGTCAGGTTACTCTCTGACCTGCAGCTCCTCAGCCTCGCTGCTCCACGCTCAGGGGCTGGATATAGAGGCTGCTGATTGTCAGGTTACTCTCTGACCTGAAGCTCTGCAGCCTCGCTGCTCCACACTCAGGGGCTGGATGTAGAGGCTGCTGATTGTCAGGTTACTCTGTGACCTGCAGCTCCTCAGCCTCGCTGCTCCACGCTCGGGGGCTGGATATAGAGACTGCTGATTGTCAGGTTACTCTCTGACCTGCAGCTCCTCAGCCTCGCTGCTCCACGCTCAGGGGCTGGATATAGAGACTGCTGATTGTCAGGTTACTCTCTGACCTGCAGCTCCTCAGCCTCGCTGCTCCACGCTCAGGGGCTGGATGAAGAGGCTGCTGATTGTCAGGTTACTCTCTGACCTGCAGCTCCGCAGCCTCGCTGCTCCACGATCAGGGGCTGGATGTAGAGGCTGCTGATTGTCAGGTTACTCTCTGACCTGCAGCTCCTCAGCCTCGCTGCTCCACACTCGGGGGCTGGATATAGAGACTGCTGATTGTCAGGTTACTCTCTGACCTGCAGCTCCTCAGCCTCGCTGCTCCATGCTCGGGTATAATAACAATCACTGGCCCAGAGCATAGCGACTCCGCTGCAGGGTTTGCACCATTTCTAAAGAGAGAACTTTGCAGATCTAGCAAGGTGCACATCCTGTACATATTGTAGACTCTCACGAATGACCGTGCTTCGCTGTTTTTTTTTTAGGTTTTTACAATGTGGTACTGGTCTTTTATCCTGTTCAATAAACAAACAGAACGACGTTTTCTGATTGTTACATAAAACACTCCGGCAGCAGCAGAGCCAGTTTCTGCTGGATTCGTGTGTCTCATCGTACAGGCCTCTGCGTTGTTAGCTTTTGCTTGTTCCAACAGCCCTGGATTTTGTAGCCTTGTCTCTAGTTGCAGAAACAACAATACTGCTATAAATATATTGCACTTTGTGTGCCGAAGCATAATTAGCAGGCTACCAGCTCTGAATTTCATTTGAAACAAAAACAGCAGAATGCTGAGTTGCTGGGAGCAGGAGAAGGAGAGGGAACCAGGAGAGGTGGGCTAGAGAGAGAGAGAGAGAGTGAGAGAGAGAAAGACAGAGGGAGAGGCTAGAGAGAGAGAGAGAGGGGGCGGGGCTGGACGTGTGACTACAGAAGCTAGCAAATGCCTCGGTAGCAGCAGAACTCCAATGCAGACTCAGCCCGCAACATCAGTCTCCCCGGGAGAGAGAACAGAGCTAGCCAGAGTGTGCGAGACTGAGCACTGAGCACTGAGCACTGAGCACTGAACCTGGACTGCAGTCGACAGCACAACAGGGACCACCAAACAGCACAACCCTCAGAAACAGAGAGGGAGCGAGGGCAAGGTGGAGATAAAAAAAAAATAGAGGAGAGAGATTAAAAACTTGAGCAAAGGGAACAAAGACAGAAATATACAGCAAGAAGGAAAGAGAGAGAAAGGAGAGATACAGAGAGAAAGAGGGAGATACTGAGCAGGAGAGAGGCAGAGAGAGAGAGAGAGGACAGCGAGAAGGCTGGTCAGAGAGTGCAGGTACCAGGAATGTGTGAGGAGAGAGATCAGGGCCACAGTGTGGTGTGTGTGTGAGGAGAGAGATCAGGGCCACAGTGTGGTGGGTGTGTGAGGAGAGAGATCAGGGCCACAGTGTGGTGTGTGTGTGTGAGGAGAGAGATCAGGGCCACAGTGTGGTGGGTGTGTGAGGAGAGAGATCAGGGCCACAGTGTGGTGTGTGTGTGTGAGGAGAGAGATCAGGGCCACAGTGTGGTGTGTGTGTGTGAGGAGAGAGATCAGGGCCACAGTGTGGTGGGTGTGTGAGGAGAGAGATCAGGGCCACAGTGTGGTGTGTGTGTGAGGAGAGAGAGCAGGGCCACAGTGTGGTGTGTGTGTGTGAGGAGAGAGATCAGGGCCACAGTGTGGTGGGTGTGTGAGGAGAGAGATCAGGGCCACAGTGTGGGGGCTGTGTGAGGAGAGAGCTCAGGGCCACAGTGTGGTGGGTGTGTGAATAGTCTCGACAGCCTGTTCGTATCGGAGAGATTGAGTCTGTGGAGAGCACGGAGTCCCAGGGGAGGATGAAGAAGCACTCTGCCCGCGTGGCACCCCTCAGATCCTACAGCGCCTCTGTGCTTTCCTGCACCATCTCTGAAGGTAAACATCCAACGTTCAGTAAGCTGGACAGTCAGATAAGTCTCCCAGACATGATCGCTGTTTTTTTAATGTTTAATTCATTGTGTTTTTTAGTTTTTAAAACGTTGATACTAAGATGTGCTCAAATACTTTTCATGTAAAACGTCTGATTGTTTCTTTTAATTTAAAAAAATACATTAAAAAGAGTCCTGTAGTCACGCTGGGTTGACAGTGTGTTTAATCCAGCCCTGTAGTCACGCTGGGTTGACAGTGTGTTTAATCCAGCCCTGTAGTCACGCTGGGGTGACAGTGTGTTTAATCCAGCCCTGTAGTCACACTGGGGTGACAGTGTGTTTAATCCAGCCCTGTAGACAGTGTGTTTCATTTTCAAAATGAACTATCCAATTGAAGGTTGCTGGTGAGGTTGAAAAGTCTGGCAGGACTGGCTCATTGTTTCTGGTAGAATCAGGTTCATGCAAAATATTTACTCCATTTTGTTTTGGTTTTGCAAACCTGTTCAGAAATGCTTCAGTTTTTTATTGTCTTTTGGTCGTCAGCAAAGTTATTTTAAACGCAAGCGTGGGACAGCTGCATTGAAACAGCTGCATTAACACAGATACATTAAAACAGCTGCATTGAAACAGCTGCATTAACACAGATAGATTAAAACAGCTGCATTGAAACAGCTGCATTAACACAGATACATTAAAACAGCTGCATTGAAACAGCTGCATTAACACAGATAGATTCAAACAGCTGCATTGAAACAGCTGCATTAAAACAGATGCATTAAAACAGCTGCATTAACACAGATACATTAAAACAGATTCATTAAAACTGCTGCATTAAAACAGATGCATTAAAACAGCTGCATTAACACGGGTACATTAAAACAGATTCATTAAAACTGCTGCATTAAAACAGATGCATTAAAACAGCTGCATTAAAAACAGATTCATTAAAACAGCAGCTGTTTTCTTACGAAGGAGTCACTTTTAACTCTTAACTGGGACAGTCCAGTGTTGATTTCCACATGACCTGCTGTAAGTTGTCGAACCCGGAGCCGCGCTGACGATGCAGTTCTTTGACCCCAGGGAGCCCAAGCAGTCACAGAAGTATCGGCGAGTTCTGAAACGGCACTATTTCATTTTTGAAGTCGTGAATTTGTGTCGTTTTAACAGCTTAATGAAAATGAGCTCCAAGTAAAGTCAAGGACAGCTGCTGCAGCGCGGGTAGTAAAGGATGACTGTATCTCTGTGAGACAGCGCAGCAGAGAGAATCACAAGACCAGGCTGTAGTTTTAATAAACGGGATGCGCAAAGGGATCATTCTGCCCGTGGCTGATCAGGGCATCACAGCGCGTTTATCTAGCATGTTGACACTAATGCTGATAAGTCCACCAGGGTCTGTCAACTAATACTCCCCAGGATTTATTCCTAGCAAAGATATTTAATAAACAATGACATTTCCCCTAGCCACTATACCAATCACACTGCCCCTCTCTGCCACTATACCAATCACACTGCCCCTCTCTGCCACTATACCAATCACACTGCCCCTCTCTCACTGCCACTATACCAATCACACTATACCAATCACACTGCCCCTCTCTCACTGCCACTATACCAATCACACTGCCCCTCTCTCACTGCCACTATACCAATCACACTTTATGCCCCTCTCTCACTGCCACTATACCAATCAAACTGCCCCTCTCTCACTGTCACTATACCAATCACACTGCCTCTCTCTCACTGCCACTATACCAATCCAATCTCACTGCCCCTCTCTCACTGCCACTATACCAATCACACTGCCCCTCTCTCACTGTCACTATACCAATCACACTGCCCCTCTCTCACTGCCACTATACCAATCACACTGCCCCTCTCTCACTGCCACTATACCAATCACACTGCCCCTCTCTCACTGCCACTATACCAATCACACTGCCCCTCTCTGCCACTATACCAATCACACTGCCCCTCTCTCACTGTCACTATACCAATCACACTGCCCCTCTCTCACTGCCACTATACCAATCACACTCTCTCCTGCCACTATACCTCACACTCTCACTGCCACTATACCAATCACACTGCCCTCTCTCACTGCCACTATACCAATCACACTGCCCCTCTCTCACTGCCACTATACCAATCACACTGCCCCTCTCTCACTGCCACTATACCAATCACACTGCCCCTCTCTCACTGCCACTATACCAATCACACTGCCCCTCTCTCACTGCCACTATACCAATCACACTGCCCCTCTCTCACTGCCACTATACCAATCACACTGCCCCTCTCTCACTGCCACTATACCAATCACACTGCCCCTCTCTCACTGCCACTATACCAATCACACTGCCCCTCTCTCACTGCCACTATACCAATCACACTGCCCCTCTCTCACTGTCACTATACCAATCACACTTTATCTCTCTCACTGCCACTATACCAATCACACTGCCCCTCTCTCACTGCCCCTCTCTCACTGCCACTATACCAATCACACTGCCCCTCTCTCACTGCCACTATACCAACTGCCCCTCTCTCACACTGCCCCTCTCTCACTGCCACTATACCAATCACACTGCCCCTCTCTCACTGCCACTATACCAATCACACTGCCCCTCTCTCACTGCCACTATACCAATCACACTGCCCCTCTCTGCCACTATACCAATCACACTGCCCCTCTCTCACTGTCCCTCTCCCCTTACCTCTACCCCAATCACACTATACCCCTCCCCTTACCCCTACCCCATTCACACTGCCCCTCTCCCCTCTCCGTCTCCCCCTTACTGGCACAAAGTGCAGGCGACAGGAAACACTGTGGGGAGTGAGTGAAAGTGCTGAGGTGGGTAAAAGAACCACACTCGATTCATCCTCCCCGCTCCTGTGTAAAGTGTCAGTGCTGGGAGCGCAGTGTAATGCATCATGCTCGCTGAAGGACCCGGGATCGCACTGCACTGGGACCCCAGCCAACCCCCTCTGCGCAGAGGGAAGGAGCCTCTGGATGTGGGACTTGTGCTTTACAAGCAAAAACAGAAAAAGATAAAGGATAGAAAAGTCTCGATCCTTTGAGGGTAGTTGGGGTGTGCTTGCAGTGGTGTTACAATTTCAGAATTGAAGACATATTGGGACATATTTACAATCACATTTTCAAAATGCTGACACAAGTCTTTATTTAACAAAAACATAACAGTGTTCATTTCATTAAACTGGAATCAGACAACTAAGTAACTCACAGCACAGTAACTCCAGGTCTCCATACTGTCTGAAGCATTCTTTGTAGCATTAAGATGGATTTCTTTTATCTGTTAAAATAAATAAATAAAAGAATCTTGTGTCCATTTAGCAGGAATGGCATATATAAACAAAGTGGAGCATCAACAAGGATGCAGCTTTATCAGTAACAAAAGTATAAAAATATAGGAACTAAACTAAAATATAAGAAACTTTCTTTCTTTCTTTGTTTCTTATAAAGCTAGGCTAAACTATTGATTGTAGAACACTGTGGCTTTAACTAGGTACCCCCCCCCCCCCCCCCGCAAACCCTTCTCGTTTTCACAAATCGCTTACTCAGCCTCTGTTTCAGTGCCTTGTCATAGAAAACGCCTGAACATACACAAAACAAAGTGCTTAACCCCCTCTGGACGGCAGCCTTGCGCAGCATGCGTGTGTTTGTGGCAGGGAGTGAAATATCCGATTGAAAGAAAGGAAAGACGAGATCTTCAGAGAGGAACCATCTTCATTGCAAAGCTGCTGACGCCAACGGCAGCACCATCACAACGTCATTTTGTGCAACCCTTAACATTTCCCTTTGGAAGTGAGCACTTAGAGGAAATGAACGATGTAGACAGCATCAAGGGTCTTACTAGAGTACTACACATAACAAGCCAGGGGAGCACAGTGACGCCACTGAGCCTCACACACACTCTTCATATCTAGCTCGTAGATAATGTACCATGTTATATGCACCCCTATGTCATGCAATGCTGTGATCAATCGTGCCGTGATGCTGTGATGCTGGTAAAGATCATGTATACAGTTTGGGTGAACCCAGTTGGATTGATCGGTTTAATTGAGCAAGTTGCCACGAAATATCTAAAAGCTTCTGCAAAAAAAAAAAAAACAGGTTGAAAAAAAGCCACCCAGGTGTGAGGCCCTTCTGCTGAACTGAGGGAAGCGTTTGGCAGCTGGAGGCTGAAAGCTGGGCTTGTTTCGGGAAACGCTCGTGACTGACTCTGCTGCTTCAGCTCTTGATTGATTTCTTCAAGGCTAAACTGCTGAAAGTCCGTCAGTCGTGTTCCATTGCCCAGATCAATAATCATGTGTCCTTTGGTTTGTCTCAGAATAAATACAAATATAAAACTGTCTCATGACTTTGATCCAATACAGAGACACTGGCTTTGTAAGCCTGCCTGGTATGATGTGTGAGCTGAGTATAGGTGCTCAGGCAGAGCAAGATGTTCAGTTGCCCATGTCCTTGGATTTTTTTTCTCCAGACAATCGCTGATGTTCTCATGTTCTCGTGTTCTCATGCTTTCATGTTCTTGTATTCTCGTATTCTCATGTTCTCCTATTCTCGTATCCTCATGTTCTCGTGTTCCTGCAGGAGAGGATGGCTTGGACTCCCCTGCAGAGACAGAAGGCAGTCAGGCAGCTGGGGCTCCCTCACAGTGCCAGTCCTGTGCCTGCACTTCCCTCAGGGTGCTGGGCTCACTCCTGGTGGTGCTCTCCATCTCCTCCTCCTGGGTAGGCACGACGCAGGTGATGAAGCTGACCTTCCAGTCCTTCTCCTGCCCCTTCTTCATGACCTGGTTCAGCACCAACTGGAACATCCTCTTCTTCCCCATCTACTACTCTGGGCACCTGGTCACAGGCAGCCCCAAGCAGACCCCCATCCAGAAATTCCGGTGGGTTCCTCTCTCCTGGCGAGTATTGAACCTGAACCCGAACCCGAACCTAATCCCTCCCCCCTCTCCCCCCAGGGAGTGCAGTCGTATTTTTGGTGAGGATGGGCTGACGCTCAAGCTCTTTGTGAAGCGCACAGCCCCCTTCTCTATCCTGTGGACCCTCACCAATTACCTGTACCTGCTGGCTCTGCGCAAGCTGACCGCCACCGATGTGTCGGCGCTCTACTGCTGCCACAAGGCCTTCGTCTTCCTGCTGTCCTGGATCGTGCTGAAGGACCGCTTCATGGGCATCAGGGTGAGGGGTGAGGGAGGGGTTAGGGGTGAGGGCTGTGGGGTGAGGGAGCACCTAACCCAGCCACACCAGTAGAGAGAGTGCTTAATCAATTTGTTTCCTAGACCTCATGAACTCTGACCCTGACCCTGCTCTCAAACAGCAAGCGTTTCGCTCCAGTCCAGAAAGACGTCCAAACAGCTCCGGACTTTACTGTCAGGCTCCCGGAGTAAAGAAATACTTTCAGTTTTCTAAGCATGTCATTCCTCTTTAACACCCTATCAAATGTTCCCTGTTCTTCTCTCTTGTGGTTTCTGCTTGTTTTAGGAAGCTTACTAACTATACCAGTAAAGTCCTTCTCTAGCAGTGCCTGCCAGTCCCTTCAGTGCGTTCTTCTGATTGCAATGATTCCAGTTGAGCATCTTTATTAAGATCAATAAAACAGAGCTGGAGCTGACTGGAGGACTCTTGCTATCTCACAATACCCTGTCCTGTGCTTCTGCCCACAGATAGTAGCGGCCATCATGGCGATCACGGGTGTTGTGATGATGGCGTACGCAGACGGTTTCCATGGAGACTCCATCATAGGTGTGGCCCTGGCGGTAGGCTCCGCCTCCACATCAGCACTCTACAAGGTGAGTGTGTTAACCTTTACTGTGTCTGGAGAGAGTCCTGGGAACAGACTTCGTCAATGTGATCACAATCAGTAACGCAAACAAAACGTCTGTGTCTAATTAGGGAAGTGTCCCCCTGTCCCTCTCTCTCCCCCTGCCTCCCCCTGTCCCCCGGCAGGTCCTGTTCAAGATGTTCCTGGGCAGTGCCAACCTGGGCGAGGCGGCGCACTTCTTCTCCACCCTGGGGTTCTTCAACCTGATCTTCATCTCTTGCATCCCCCTCATCCTCTTCTTCACCAAGGTGGAGCACTGGGGCTCCTTCTCCGCCCTGCCATGGGGGTACCTGTGTGGGGCAGCAGGGCTCTGGCTGGGTAAGTCCCCGCGCTGACCTGCAGTACCTGCGGGAGGTAGCATTATAAATTCAACTTCCAATACTTTACTGAATATATATATATATATATATATATATATATATATATATATATATATATATATATATATACACATTTCAGCCGGGAGATGAGTCCTCACACTGTAGCTCTCCATCTGTCACGATGACACAGACTTTTCATAAAAATTGAGGCTGTGAAAATAAACATTAGAATACCATGGTAGGTGTTTGTAGTTCTGTGTGCATGTGTGTGTCTCAGGGTGTGTGTGTCTCTGGGTACGGGTGTCTAACCCCCCCCCCCTCTCTTTGCAGTGTTCAACATCCTGGTGAATGTGGGGGTTGTCCTGACCTATCCCATCCTCATCTCTATCGGCACCCTGCTCAGTGTGCCAGGCAACGCAGGTACAAACACTCCCTCTCACCGGTGGATATCTGGAAGCACAAGGTGATCTTCAGTGTGGTTCCTCCATCCCTCTCTCACACTGTCTCGGTGTCTCTCCCCCTCTCTCCTCCTCTCAGCGGTGGATGTCTTGAAGCATGAGGTGATCTTCAATGTGGTCCGCCTGGCCGCCTCCTTCATCATCTGCCTGGGATTCCTGCTGCTGCTGCTGCCGGAGGAGTGGGACTCGATGACGCTGCGCTTCCTGTCTACGTTCGCTGAGAAGAAGGGGGAGGAGCCCGGCGAGGAGCTGTCCGAGTCCAGCGTGCACACACGCAGCCGCAGCCGCGCCAATGGAGCCGTGTCCATCCCGCTGGCCTGACCCCGACCCCCAATCCCTCACACTGGCCGGCGCACTCCCAACTCTCAAACGCACATTCCCACAATAACAGCGCCAGGGTTAGAGACTCACACCAGCCCTGGGGTTCAGAGCTCAATCCTGGTGTTACTGAAACGGTCGGGAGCCAGGAGTTTGAGCAGTAAGGTATTAACGAGCTGCCTGAAGAGCTCCAGCTCAGTGTGATCTATCATTCACAGCAGATTCTGCAGCGTGTCTGACGGCTCATATTCCTGCCACCTGGTCCTTTCATCATTATCCCTAAACAAGAGGAGTTCCCAATCCCTGGACTCAGAAGTGTCTAACCCTGAGCAGCTGTTGCAATATTCACAATGGTTTAGAAATACATTTTATGACAGAAAAAATGGGACGTGTGCAGAATAATTAGAGGTTTTTTTGTATCTAGGTTTGCAGGAGACACAGCCCTTACACTAGAAATCCTGCAGTTTCATTGCAAAGCCCAGCGTGACAGGAATCATGCACCCCTCCATTTCTTTTTGAGTCACTTTGTCTTGTTTATTTTTAACCCCCCCCCCCAACATCACAGACTGTATTCTGTGAATATCAAAGACTGACAGAGCAAGACAAACTTATCAATACAGATGAATTTAGAAAATATAGCTATACCTGTTATTATTATTATTACTGCTGCTAATATTATATACTGGACTGGATGTAAAATATAACATACTAAATAAAGATTTTAGTAAAAAGAAAACTTGAATATTTGTGTGTGTGGTTTTTGTTTTGTTGGGATACCAAATAAGATCTCTCTTCTTTCCAAGATATGTATATGATCTGAACTAACCGGGAGTGAATATTTATTTCTCTGCTGCAATCTCTCTCTTCTGAACCAGTGTCTGGATCGCTGGCCCCCACAGATCTGGGACAGGTGTTGCGGTTTGTGGAAAGCCTCTGGGATCAGTCTCCAGTTCTTTGTTTTCTCGTTCTCTCTTTATCTCATTCTAGATCTCTCTTTCCTACTTTCACCTGAAGAAGAGACCTTTGAGACTTTGAAAGCTTGTGAATTATTATTATTTAGTTAGTCCAGTAAAAGGTATCACATCTCTTTGTCTATCAATAAGATCATTAAATCTTTGTGTGTGCAACAGTAAAATACAATACAATTTTTCCAGTTTCCTCCACCGTCTTCATTCTGAGCAGTGTGGTCCCTACTGTCTATGTGTGTGAATGTGTGTCTCTGCTTGTGTGTTTGAGCATCTGTGTGTGTGTGTGTGTGTTTGACAGTCACATTCTTCTGGGATCAAATTGACATCACTGGTGAGTGTGTGATAATGACTGGTGCACGGAGGAATCTGTGTCCTAATGGAGCGTGTGCTGAAATGACAGAATTGGAGAAGCTTGAGTTTCTGTTTCATTAATTTCACAGAGGGGGAGGGAGTGGGGGAGTGGGGAGGGAGGTACTGTTGGAGAGGTTCAGTCCTTGATTTCTCATTTCACAGACACTACAAACTACCCTCCTGTTTAACAGATCAGCTATGCACTTGAAATTCTCAGGTTTTTTGTTTGCAAAAAATACTATACAGGTTCTAGCACAGCCTTCATATGAAAATGTTACTAAGTGCTACACAGTGTCCTGTTCAATGCTAGAGTGCTACAGGGTCATGTTCAATGTTAGAGTGCTACACAGTGTCCTGTTCAATGTTAGAGTGCTACAGTGTCCTGTTCAATGCTACAGTGCTACACAGTGTCCTGTTCAATGTTAGAGTGCTACACAGTGTCCTGTTCAATGTTAGAGTGCTACAGTGTCCTGTTCAATGCTAGAGTGCTACACAGTGTCCTGTTCAATGCTAGAGTGCTACACAGTGTCCTGTTCAATGCTAGAGTGCTACACAGTGTCCTGTTCAATATTAGAGTGCTACACAGTGTCCTGTTCAATATTAGAGTGCTACACAGTGTCCTGTTCAATGTAGGCGGTACTATGAATACAGCAGATGCACAGCCCTTGTGATCATTTCCAACCCCACCTCCCTTAGTTAATTAGCTTCATTAGTAAACATGCTAAATAATCATCCAAGCAAGAAACAGTGATGGAGAGGTATACCGAGCAAGCATCAGAGGGTATTACACAGGCTGAATGAAAAAGCATTTTACAGAAAATGCAGCTGGTGTGAAGGAGCTCTTTTCACGCTGCTCACTGAGACCAGGGTCTGAGCTGGCAAACTCAGCTGCAGAAGCAGCGCTAACAAGGCTCAGACCCACATACTAACTTCCAGTCAATCTTTAACTGTGCAGTCACTGTCTAACCTGTATGGTGACCGTTTCCACGGAAACACAACTCTATTGACCGTGAGAAAGAGTGAGAGAGAAAGAGGAAGAGAGAGAAAGAGAGATACCATGTTAGAGAAAATAAAAGTTTTGAGGAAAAAACAAAATAAAGAAAACTCAGCAGGCCTCTTTGTGTTAGTTATAGCCGGACCGAGGCTATCGACTGAGACTGTGGGACAGGATACAAGGCAGCGGGACCCTGCTCTGTTGGGGACAGCATTGCTACAGGTCTCCCTGGTAAATCAACAGGAACGGACGCCGCCTGGATTGACTGCTCTGTGAATTCCACGGGGGTGAAGCTCGCTGGGATCAGACAGCTAGATTTCAGAGGATCTGCAGAAAAGGGCGCTGGACGAATCTATTAACTTGGTTCAGAGATTGCAGGATTTATTGATTTATTTGTGTCCAAGGCATTTGCTGTTGTCTATTAACGTATACATTCAGACACCGTGGGGCCCCTTGCAAGGTCTTTAAGGGCCACACTTGACGGGTATATCGAGTGAGAGGTGGGTCTGTCTCAGAACATCACGGTCTCTGCCAGAGACACGCTCTCCACACAGCAAAGAGGGAGACAGCGACGCCAGAGACAAGCTCTCCACACAGCAAAGAGGGAGAGCGAGCCAGAGACAAGCTCTCCACACAGCAAAGAGGGAGAGCGACGCCAGAGACAAGCTCTCCACACAGCAAAGAGGGAGACAGCGACGCCAGAGACAAGCTCTCCACACAGCAAAGAGGGAGACAGCGACGCCAGAGACAAGCTCTCCACACAGCGAAGAGGGAGACAGCGACGCCAGAGACAAGCTCTCCACACAGCGAAGAGGGAGACAGCGACGCCAGAGACAAGCTCTCCACACAGCGAAGAGGGAGACAGCGACGCCAGAGACAAGCTCTCCACACAGCGAAGAGGGAGACAGCGACGCCAGAGACAAGCTCTCCACACAGCGAAGAGGGAGACAGCGACGCCAGAGACACGCTCTCCACACAGCGAAGAGGGAGACAGCGACGCCAGAGACAAGCTCTCCACACAGCGAAGAGGGAGACAGCGACGCCAGAGACACACTCTCCACACAGCGAAGAGGGAGACAGCGACGCCAGAGACAAGCTCTCCACACAGCGAAGAGGGAGACAGCGACGCCAGAGACAAGCTCTCCACACAGCGAAGAGGGAGACAGCGACGCCAGAGACAAGCTCTCCACACAGCGAAGAGGGAGACAGCGACGCCAGAGACAAGCTCTCCACACAGCGAAGAGGGAGACAGCGACGCCAGAGACAAGCTCTCCACACAGCAAAGAGGGAGACAGCGACGCCAGAGACAAGCTCTCCACACAGCGAAGAGGGAGACAGCGACGCCAGAGACACGCTCTCCACACAGCGAAGAGGGAGACAGCGACGCCAGAGACAAGCTCTCCACACAGCAAAGAGGGAGACAGCGACGCCAGAGACAAGCTCTCCACACAGCGAAGAGGGAGACAGCGACGCCAGAGACACGCTCTCCACACAGCGAAGAGGGAGACAGCGATGCCAGAGACAAGCTCTCCACACAGCGAAGAGGGAGACAGCGACGCCAGAGACACGCTCTCCACACAGCGAAGAGGGAGACAGCGACGCCAGAGTCAAAGGAATGCAGGCTCTGTGACCAAACAAACACTCAGAGAGAGAAACCAAGAACACAGGAGTTCTTAAACACAGTTAGAGAACTGCTTCCTCACAGAATGGACACAGTGCATAGTCTTTGTAGCAGTAATGTGTAGATGATTTTAAGAAACGATTTGTAATGTTTATTAATTACTTGAGTTGCTATTAGTAACGACAATATGTACGTATAGGTGGTATATGTACGTATAGTGGAGTGGGGCTATGCTCTTCTATGGAAACTGGTTTGTGTTCCTGCACAAGGAGCTCACTGGCTGGGATATGGGTTCCACTAACTCCAGACCCAAGCTGACTCAGGTAGCCCCCTTGCAGAGCCCCCACAACGGAGGAGTGAGCCTGCGAGATGGGAGGGGCATCTGGGCCAGACCCTACCCTAGCCCAGAACCACTGCAGAGTGAAGCAGAGAAGCAGGAGGTTGTGGGAAGGAGGAGGACTGGGCGACTGCCCCCTCTGAGACAGGAAGCACCCCCGAGCTTCACCGTGGCGACAGCAGAGCCGCTGGCCCTCCCCCCTCTCTACACAGGTGGGTCTCTGCTGGGTCACTGTGCATTATTAACTATCCTTACACTGGTTAACCATGCTTTAGCACACGTATTAGGAATTCCTGCGCCTGGAATCAGTGGCCAATCAGGAGAAAGAGGTCAGTTCTGTTACCCCGCCCTCTCTGGGCTCAGATTGTTTGGAGTGTTAGATGACAAATTATTCTACACTTATTTTCAATCTTTTTGATCTCCGCAAAAATGTACCATAGTGTTCAAAGATGAGAGGCTAAGGTAGGGGTTAGGGTTAGGGGTTAGGGTAGGGTCTTCTCTAAAGTTCTGGAGTTTTAGCGAGTACGACTCTCCTGTATTTGGCAGTGTTCAGCGCACTGTTTTCTGTCAGTGAATTTTCTTTCTGTATTCTGTTGTCTGCAGGTCCCCTCTCTCTTGATTTCTGTTCAGGCAGTGCAGTGGGCAGCATCATTCAAGCACACCCGCCTCGTAGACCACAGGTAAGGACCCAATGCACGCAGACGTCTTTTTTCTCTCCTCTGTTTTTTTCTTTATGAAAGGTGAGGGCCGGTGGCACTGGCTACAGGCAGACAGCTGCTCCAAACGACTGAGTGCCAGCTACTTCGTGTCCAAGCTGCTCACCCATTTTACAGCTGACTGTCCGACTGCTCTGGGCCTTATATACCGCACTCCTCCTTTCTCTTTCTCCAGAGACTGGAGCCACTGGCCTCGCCTACAAAGGAATTCCAACACCAGCGACTGGAGGCTGCAGCCAATCGAGAAGTAGAGGTAAGCCCTGCTGCCCCTCCCCCTCCGAGTTCGGATTGGTCAGAGTGTTAGACTAGATTATTCTACATTTATTTCTAAATAAGTATTTTGTACTCTCTGCGGAAATTAATCAGTATCCAAGTATGAGCATCTGATGGCTCTTCCATTAACACGTTCACATCTCTTCTCTCTGAGGAGAGGGAGCGGGGGAAGACAGTCAAGCAGCATTCTTCCACTCACAGTCAGAGGGGGCGCTCTCGAGCTGGAGGCCTGCAGCAGGACCAGGAGGTAATGATTTGGACTGATGGATTGAGTTTCCAGTGCAGTTGGACCTTTACCCTTTCTTAAATACCAATAATAACAATGAGAGAGAGAGAGGGGAGTGAAGGAGAGTGGGAGAGGGAGGTAGACAGCTTGCTTGTCACGTCAGCGTGCTTCAGAGTCCCAGTGCTGGTAATTAGAACTCAAATGGAGTAACTGGACTGGTGCAGCGTCACTCCTCTCGCCAGGGGACAGGAGGTAGTGTGACGGGCCCCCCCCCCCAGCCACGAGCTGAGTTGGGGGCTGAAGATCCAGCCCCCCCTCCCCCCGGCTCCAATATAAAGTTTAATTTACTTGTCTGAGTCATATGTTTTTTTTTCCCTATTTCCTCCTTCTTTACGTTGCGTTTCTTCCTTCGATATAATAAATGCAGATGCTGTGATTCTTGTTCAAATCCACCCATATTAGATTTCATAGAGTAAAACTGTTGGGGGTTTGGTCAGCTTAAGGTATGTCAATGATCAAAATACCTAAATAATTACCCCTCCTTGTTACACAGAGCGCGCTCCTGGCTGCTCAGGCTGAGTTCAGCCAGCAATCGAATAAACTGCGGAGAGACCAGAGACTGCAAGCCAGAGAGCTGAGGAAGCAGAGAGACAGAGACACTCCGAGAGCGAAAGACAGAGACAGAAGCTGGCTTCACAAGGACAGTCTGCTGCACCAGGAGGAAGGGGATTCCTTAGACACAGACAGTGGTAAGATAACCCTGACACATCGACAACTTATTTAGTATCTAAAAAAATTAAAAAAATAAACACTTACTAAGACAGTTATTTTTAATAAATACTACAACAGTATTTATCAAAAAAAAAACTAAAAAAGAAAGAAGCCAATTAATGGTTAAGTGTTTCATTTCATGATTACTGGTAAAAGCAAAGTGCGGGGAGGAATATGAAAAGCAGCACGGAAGCTCCCAAGAGCAGGTAAGCGTGGGAAGGGTTTTAAATCTCATCAGTGATTCAGCTCTGCGGCAGGGTGGCGATGCTGTGCTGTCAATAGATCCTTTCGGAAGGTTTGCTTTTCCCCAAACTGTGCCAACGCCGGTGTCGTGTCGTTGCAAAACACATTCAGCAATGCGCGTGAGATTGCATGGAAGAGACTCGACTGGGGCAATGTTCCGTGCATTACAGTATATTCACCTATGTGCATGAATCAGTGACTCTCTCACACTGCAAATAAGGGCACCTGCAGCACCACCGGCGTGAAAACCTGATTCTTTCTCTTTACAGGGGGAGGGGAGCGCGACCGTCGCCAGGGGCAACCCCGGGTCCGTCTAGTGAAACGGTCGGCAGAGAGGGACATCTTCTGGGATACCTCCAGTGGAGAGGTGCCAGACCTGGGGGAGCAGGGGCTGGCCAATCCCAGGCTGTGTGCCGGCGAGCCGGCCATGATCCCCGGGAACCCCTGGACCCAGATGCGGCAGTCTGGAACAGGAGGAGAATGGAAATCGAGCCCCAGGCCTTCGGAACACGGAGCTGGGGAGGCTGGCAAACTGAAGCCCTGGATGATGGACTGGGAAACGGACAGAGACAGCCACCTGAGCTCCAGCCGGCTGCCAGGGAACAGAGGGGAGAGGGGGGCCTGCTGGGGGCCGAGGCAGTCGGACTGCAGAATGGGGGAGGAGTGTAAATCCAGGCCCAGGCTCCGAGGGGGCGGACAGGCCTGGAAGCACAAGCCCAGGCTCTCCAGGACTAAGGCTGAGACCATTCCCGCGTTTGAGGAATCCCTGGACTATGAGATGTAGACAGGGCAGGAACCCCGTTCTCACCAACCTGCTGCTCAGAGGACACTCCTTTTTATTCTCCTATATGGAATTAATTAGCGTGAAATATTTTTTTCCCCCCACTTGAGCTCAGTGTGTTGTCCCAACATTTGCTACCACTATTATTATTATTATACACCCAACTGTACATTAAGGCTACAGTTCAATAAAATGTGTTCTGATCAAGTCCACGTCATTCACTAACTCCATGTTAATGTGGCCGTTAAACTTCAGATACTGGCTTAGTCTTATGACCCTCCTGATTTAGAAAATAAACAAATCAACGGAAATCTTTTGTTCCCAAGCTTTTGTCAGTGTAAACAGCTAAAGGGAAGGAGGGATCCTGGCAGGCAGGCAGCCAGGCAGACCTCTTAGGGTTTTGATGTTCCATAGAACACGTTGTTATTGAGTTTTAATAAAAGAACAGCTTTTGATATTCAAAAGCGCGGCCTGAAAAAAGATCCTTTGTTTCTTCTTCTGTAAGGAAGGTTAGTGCTTGTCATGTAGATATGGCATCTCAATGCCCTGTACAAAGAAACTCTGATTCATATTGAATTCATTCATTCATCCCCACCATGTCGTTTGCATAAATGTCACGACCGATAGGATTTGCATGACAAAAAAAAAAAAAAAAAAAAAAAAAAAGCTTCTCAGGTGTGTCTGTGTGTTTACTTTCCAGTCCCAGAGAACGACAACTAAAAATAATTGCATTATCATTCAAATTACACTGCTGTGTCTGTTTGAACAGACAGCCTGGCACAAGCAGAACGACATTGCAAAGCCCTGCAAGAGTTAAACTGCAGTCCCTGGTGCTCAGAAAGCTGCCAGTACATGGCGCCATCTAGTGGGCACTGTGATATTACAGCTTAGTGCTGTAGCTCCTATTAGAAAAGGGATCCCCAAATACGCAGGAATGAGCAACAGCCTTCGACAGGTTCACGCCCATTCCAAAGAGATGAGTGTCATGCGCCCCAGGGGTGATAGGACCGTCTAACCTACAGCACAGGAAGGGAGAGCAGCTTTTAATTCTACAGTGTTGTATTTCAAAAGCTGCATATCCCTGATTAAACAGAAAAGGGCTTTCATTTCAACACAAATAACGTTTTTTAAATCTCGTTTATCACCCCCTGACATCAACACCCTTCCCTTTAAAATCAACGGGAGATTTTAATATTCAGCAGGACTGCGTTTACACACAATTTTTATATCTATCTATATATATATCTATCTATCTATATAGACACACACACACACACAGAGTAGAGGAGTTTCGTTTAAAATTTCTTTTGCACTTGGCCTACTGAATCTGCCACCAGGATGTGGGGTCCCTAATCCCTGCTGCACAGGGAAAGAATCTACAGTGTGGGGGTATCAGGGTGTGGGATCCCTAATCCCTGCTGCACAGGAGAGTGAATCTACAGTGTGGGGGTGTCAGGGTGTGGGGTCCCTAATCCCTGCTGCACAGGAGAGTGAATCTACAGTGTGGGGGTGTCAGGGTGTGGGGTCCCTAATCCCTGCTGCACAGGAGAGTGAATCTACAGTGTGGGGGTGTCAGGGTGTGGGGTCCCTAATCCCTGCTGCACAGGGAGAGTGAATCTACAGTGTGGTCCTAGTCATACAGTTTCATTGATTAAACTGTTTAGATGTAATACATAACTTGAATTTCTTGATAAGTCTTGATACTATTGCATAGTAGTTTCACCCATACCAGGTTTCAATACAAGCTTGATGAGCTGGTGTGTATTATTAAACTCCTAGTAAAACCAGGAATGGATCAAACTGCTATGCAATGAAAGTCTTATTTCCATTCCTATTACTTTATAATTCTTTAATTTCTAGATGAACCAGCATACAAAAAAACAATTGAAATGGCTGTGGTCAAACCTTAAGAGTGGAGCTGGCTCCCTTTGGCATGTTTCAGGACAGCTCGTCGCGCTCAGCTGTATCTCTGAAGAAATATTCAAGGGTCCAAATGCAGGTGGTGTGGAGATCCAGTCCCTCCCGATATCAAGTTTCATTTACTAAGCTTCTGGGACTGCAATTCTTTCTATCCATACGTACACACAGTACTGCCAAACATAGAAACACTCCAACGTTTAAAAAATCTAACGACAAACTGCGACTACAAGTCTTTGTTGTTATTACATGTCTTTTAGAATCTAATTTTATAACATGAACATGATTTTAGTTTTTTTTTTCTCCTTTAAAAACATGAGTTCATTAAAGACTGGAGGAAGGGCTTTGAAAATACGGCCCTTTACCAGTAACCTTCACTAAAAGTAATAAAAAAACGCTGCGTTTTCACACAAGCTCAGTATGGTAAGTGGCTGTGATCCAGCTTCACTCCCTGTGTACCTGGAGGTGTCCAAGCACCAGAGACAGACCGGCTGGCAGACGAAGCACTGCTTTCTCTCCATGTCATTCACATATACACACACACATATATATATATAAGCACAAAACAAAAAACACAACCAGCCAGCCGTTTTACCAAACTCTGACATCACAAGCTCTCCTTCTAGGTATCAACATTACTCCATTAAAGTAAAAAAAAAAAAAAAAAAAAATCAAATCATTTATTACCAAATTTATTATTTTTGTTTTAAATAAAAAGCTGATTTCTTGCAAGTCATTTATATATAAAAAACAAAGTAAGAAATAATAAATCCACACGCAAGTCCAACCCTTAGCAACACAGACATGTAACTAGGGTCATTTCCACCTGAGAACACACACAGACCACCACAGAAACACTCGTGCCAAACATGCCGGGTCAAAGACTCTCTGGTTTGGTAGCCCTGGCTTTTATTGATCTATTGCAGGCAGGCTGCAGTTATTCATTTTATAATTCATCTTCCCCAAGAACCTTCCCAAAAATCCTGACATCAAAACATTTCCTTAAACCCAACATCTGTACACATTAGGATCAGCGGTCTTCAAGCCCAGTCACAGTACCTCCCAAAAGAGCAAGCTTGCAAGACCATTCCCGCAGAGGGCAAACTCCATAATAAGAGACAATGCAATCGTCAAGTGTAGGAAGAGCCGCAGCAGCAGTGGACTCTGCAGGCGGCATTGGGAGGAGCGTGAGGCACACACAACCTTCACTGGCTAGTTCAAGTCTGCAGGATGCTGACTTTAAACAACACAGGGCCGTCGGAAACCAGAAAGGAGGGTGCACTGCGACGGGGAAGACCTGTCCTAATGGCTTTCCACAGCCAAGGACTCACAGAAACAAAGGGAGTATTTCCGAGCAGCAAACAGCAGAGGCAGCGGAGTGCAGACACACCCAAGATCAGACTTGCAACAAACAGGAACCAATGCACTTTTAAAATACAAGAGTGAACTAAAACCAATTTTCCTTTTCCTCATCCCAGCACCTCTCTTCACAACACCATCCAGCATGACCCTTTAGAAGGACGCACCGTCAACAGGAATAAGCAAAACAAAGAACAATGATGGTCTCTCACAATATATATATAATATATATAATATATATATATATTTATATATATATATATATATATATACACATTATATATATATATACACACACACACAATATATACACATACGTGTGTGTGTTGATATGTATTTATATACATTTTATATATATATATATATATATATATACACACACATAACACACACACACACACACACGTATAAATATATCTTTCTGGTAGTGGACTACACTTGAACTGCAAACAGTAGTAATAAATGTATATAAACACACACACAAAAACACACGCAAACACAGGCACACAAACACACAGTAAATTGAAGTGCTTAAGAACATCATTCTGGTAAATAATAATAAAAAATGTATTCAAAAAAAAAAACAGGCCATAAATGCATAATTGTATTTGCCAGCATGAGAATGCATTACAAACACGCTATTTCTGCCATTCTCCCTCCCCGTCAGAGAGTTGCCTCCAGACCGGTGATCCGCAATAAAACAAAGACATACAGAAAACTTCTCCGGACAACTGCAGTGAGACTCTAGTGGGCATGGCTTTTAGATAAAGGGCTGGTTCCACAGACCTCGATTAGCCCTAATCTGGGACTCCCGAATGCTACCCAAAACAGTCCAAGATTAGTGAGAAGCAGGCTTTGTGAAACAAACTTCAGGGGTCAGAAGCAAGAATAGTAAATTCGGGTTTTAAAAAAAAAAAAAAAATCTATTAAAATAAAAATAAAATAATTGTAAGCTTGAGCAGAAGCAGAGCAGAAACACAATAGCTTATTTTTCCCTTCTGAAATAAAGCACTTTTTTAAAACTGCACGTCAGCACCACTGTTTCTGGGCTGGGAAACAGAGGGTGTATAGCATGCCACTCAGACCAAAGCACTGCACACACACCAGCAGGCCACCAAATGGGGTTTGAACGATGCAGAAATACGCTAAATGGTTGCCACATGCTTTCACCCATATCTACAAATGTTTTAACCATGCGAGCGACAACGGTTTCTTTCTGTGCGTCAAACAAAGCAGTCCATCAGCACTTGTATTGCGACAGCTACAAACATAAACAAACACTAACCAAGCGAACAATCACAGCGCTTTAGGAACACATCGGACCGTGTGCATCAAACCTGGTGCAGAAGAACTTCTCACAGCCCAAGTGTTCAGCGAGTGATCAGAATGAAAGCATTGGCAACACCTTTCTGCTATGAGGGACCCACCTACCACATTTCCTGTTCTTCTGCTCAAAGTATGCCACTACATGTGTGTTTGTGTGTCTAAGCAGAGCTATGATAATCCATTTTGAAGCCCGCCCAGTAGCCGTTTCTTGTTATAAAAGCACAAGCTCAGCCAGTATCTACACGCGCACCCCTGAACCCACACACCAGCACACAGACATGCATCCACAAGATAAAAGAAAAGAAAAATGAAAATAAAGTTCCACAGACGTCTGCCAGCGGTAGCAGTAGGCGTAGATGGGATTTTTTGTTATACCTGTGTGTTTTGTTTAGTTTGAATTAATTTTTTTTTTTTTTTTTTTTTGTAAAAAATTAGTCAGTCAGGAGATTTGTATTTGATTGGTTTAATGCACGGGAGAAAGTCCTGCTAGATGCTGTCGCTCTCTTCTCACACGGCCCCCGGATTCTATCACGAGGGGGAGCGGACGCAGCCCCCAAACTGCTCTGAAAAAACACTGCGCTGCTGCGTGCCTGGGAAGAACACTGCAGCAGCTCTCCTAGTTTAAAATCATAACTTTAAATTTATACAGTTTCTGTTTTTTTTTTTTTTTTTTTTTTTATTTGTGTGTTTCTTTGTTGTTGTTCCTTTTGTCATGGAGAAGAGGACGAAAGGCGTTCCTTGTACTCGTGTCCAGCCTGGGTGGGGGAAGGCCGGGGTCATTCGCTAGCGGAGCCACAGTTTGAGCCGCAAGGCGTCCACCCCGTTTAAATAGTATCGGAAGAGCCGCTTGTCCCTCACAAAGCCCAGGTTCTCGTACAGTTTCAGAGCCGACTTGTTCGTGATTTCCGTTTCTAAAACCACCTGCACAACAAGAGAACCAGAAAGAGAACCTGGGTTAGTAATTAGAGACACGAAAAAAAAAACAACAACAACACAGCTTCACGCATTGATGAAGGCATTTTTAAGCAGAAACACCAGGATATGACAGCCTGCAGGAGGAATGGAGTTTATTTATTTATTTAAAAACACAATGTTTCTGTACCGTCTTGTTTTTTTTTTTTATATATATATATATATATATATATATATATATATATATATATATATATATATATATATATTGACGAAAAATCTTACCTCATCGCAGTCTCCATCCACCATGGCATAAATGGCTTTCTTCACCAGACTGGTACCTGGAACAGAGAGGGAGGGATTTTCCACACAGTAAGCAGGGCATTAGAGATGCAGTTCCTCAACTCTGACCATCTTTACATGCACACACGTGTGAATGCACAAATATGTAAAAATTAAAATCACATTTATCAGTGCAGACCCGATCTTTAGAAATCTGGCTAATAATTGAAGTGGCTGCGTGAGGAGCTAGGAGCACGTTTCTACTGCAGCGATTTAAAATGGGTTAAACGAGAGGAGTGGATTTCACTGCAGACAGCACACGCGTTCACAGAGCAACGAGGACAGCCTTGACCAATCCTAACTGTGCCTGTGTTTCTCTCATAGTGTCTTCTCACCCTGCCCCTGTAGGGTCTTACCGATGCCTTTTCTCCTGTACTTGGAGTCCACAGCTAGCATAGCGATGTAGCCCCGGCGAAACATCTTTTTGTGCATGTCCAGCTTGCACACAATGGCACCCACACACTCCTCTCTCACCATCGCCTGCAGGGGGAGAGCAAAGAGGAGCGGTCAGAGAGGACCCAGGGGGTACGCTCATTCACAAGCCAGGATTCACAGCCAATGCTCGACCCTAGAGGTGCTGACAGCTTACAGCATGAAGGGGTGCAGATCCTGCTGAACTGCACTCCATTGTATTTGGTGATCTGATATTTTCACTTGACTGTTTTACAGCTCATCGACGTGAGCCTGTTTAGGGAAGATGCACTGTGTAATTAAAATAGCATTGTATGCTAACAGCCTACAGCTACTACATGAATCACTGCATACTGTGGTCTTGATCAGCAATGCAAGGCTACTGCTAGCACAAGTACAAATTTTAAATTGTTCCCTAGATTACAATCCAGGATTGAAACTGCATTTTATGACTGCAATAAAATAACTGCTGTGCACAGTAACTTATTTAATGGACTTCCATTGTTCATCCCTGCCCCTTGTTTTAGCCACTAGAGCCACACTGCCTCCCACATCATCAGCTCACTAACCACTTGTGCCACACTGCCTCCCACATCATCAGCACACTAACCACTAGAGCCACACTGCCTCCCACATCATCAGCTCACTAACCACTGCCACACTGCCTCCCACACATCAGCTCACTAACCACTTGTGCCACACTCCCAGCTCACTAACCACTCAGCTCCCACATCATCAGCTCACTAACCACTTGTGCCACACTGCCTCCCACATCATCAGCACACTAACCACTAGAGCCACACTGCCTCCCACATCATCAGCTCACTAACCACTTGTGCCACACTGCCTCCCACATCATCAGCACACTAACCACTAGAGCCACACTGCCTCCCACATCACTAACCACTAGTGCCACACTGCCTCCCACATCATCAGCACACTAACCACTAGAGCCACACTGCCTCCCACATCATCAGCACACTAACCACTAGAGCCACACTGCCTCCCACATCATACCACCACTAGAGCCACACTGCCTCCCACATCATCAGCTTACTAACCACTAGAGCCACACTGCCTCCCACGTCCCTCAGATGTCTGCCCGATTGGGGAAACTGCCATCCTATCCCCAGCTTCTGAGGGAAAGGTGCAGAGAAAATCCTACTGTATTAGTAAATCAACAAAACCTACAGCCAGTGTGACTTTTTAATGCTGTGATAAAGAGTAATCAGCCCAGAGCACAGTAATCAAAGACCTGACTGTTTAAACTCCCTATACACTATTGAAGTGAGCAGGTGTCAGGAATATCTAAAAATGTCCCGAGACCCAGGATTGGGTGCTGGGCCAGCGAGTTTCAATCCCTGTGGTCAGCTGTGAAACTGGACTGGGTATCAGGCCACTAACACAGCATCTCTATCCTGCTCCAGACAATCCCTGCAGGGACACGACAGGTCGTAGTATTGCTGGAGCTTCCTAAGAACCCCTCTTAACGTGCAGCACGGCAGCTTTAAACCCTGCCAGGAGAAACCTACATGAAAAGCATTCATTCTGATACCATGTGCAGATGTTAAATTGTTTTTTGCACCCTGCTAAAAACACATTTTTACAGAAGTACTTCCGGTCTCTGCTTGATGATCATTTTTGTCTTACAATAAAACAGGTTTATAAATCGAATGGTACCAAATAAGATAAGATTTCTAAATACATGACCTGCCAGTCACAGACTTCACACACTCGCTTTGCACTCACAACACTAACTGTGAATACCAAAAATGACAAAGTCAGACAGGATCTAACCAACGAGGACAGGGTATTGTCAACCAGATAGTTTGTTTAATATATATATATATATATATATATATATATATATATATATATATATATATATATCACACACGAGATGTTTGACCCGTGATTAATTTGCACGCCTCTTAATTGCTTGCAGTACTCTTTTTATAAGCGGGACTACAGTTGAAGATTTTAATCATGCACCTAAAACACGGTCTGTATCCTGTGGGCCTACACACAATGGAAACACAGCAACGATAGGAAGAGTATTTCAACACACAGCAAGCATGACAGTACACACGGTACACTCTTCACTCGCATGCACAATGGAAACACAGCAACGATAGGAAGAGTATTTCAACACACAGCAAGCATGACACGGTACACTCTTCACTCGCATGCTTGCAATGCTACGTACCAGGAAGCAGAGCTGAGGCCAGTTGTGGATGAAGTATCTGTAGGTGTAAATTGAATAGGGCTCGGACAAGTCCTTGGTAATAAGCCTCATGATATCGGGCATCTGGAGCTCCGACTCGTAGCGGACGTACCGGATCGCGTCCTCCTCATCTGGACCTTCCTCCTCCAGCGAGCTGTTGCTCAATCTCCGGCTCGCCGGCTTTGTATCCGTGCCCGGCCCTGGCGTATCATGCATGGTGCAGCAGGCGTCCAGGGCCGCGGCTAACTCTACTACAGCCCCCTGCGCCCCGGGGCCTGCTCTCTCCAAACCGTCACGTTCCTCGTCAAGGGCCAAGCAGCGGGGATCAGTCCTGCTGTGGCCGCCGGTCCAGCCCAGCTGCGTCTCGGCCTGCTGGCCGGTGATAGTGGCGGTGTTATTACCCCCTCGTTTGGGAGCCAGCTTGCTGTTGTAATTGTTGTTGGCGAAGGGGCTGTGGTTGTGCGGGGGGTGCAGACTGCGAGTGCTGCCGCGGTTGTTGTTCTCGGGGAGCCCGTCCGGGACCCCGCCTGTGCTGTCACAATTCTCAGCGGGACCCCGGGGGCTGTCGTTCGGCCTGTGAGCCGGGTGGTGTTGGTGGAGGTGGCTGTTGAGCCGGCTGTGGTAGTTTTGCAAGCCGGCCTCCGCGCCGGTACCGGCACAGCCGCCGCCAATCGTGCCATTGATCTGCTGCAGAGCCGAGTGTAAGTGCTGAGCGCTCGGGTGCGGGTGGAGGCAGTTCTGCGGTGGCTTGTGTGACCCTTTCCCTTCGCTCTCCTGGTGCTGCTGTCCAGCCCCGGGGGTCGCTGTGTCACCTCCGCGCCCAAAACCTCGCTCCTGTCCTTCCCCGGGCAAGGCACGTCCAGCCCTGTGGAAGGGGATAATCTCGGCCGGGGATGCAGGCAGCGCGCTAGGCCCAGGCGGCACTTCGGCCATTCCGCTTCATTCAGGGCAAAAGGGGCCGATGAATGAGCCACAGGGGGGGTAAAGGGCACCTTTCCTGGCCTCCCGGGGCTTAATTAATTTAATAACACCTTTCGCTTTTTTTTCCTTTTTCTTAATATTTCGGCTCGCTCTCTCCCCTCGGCGTCCCAGCTCCTCGCTGCCGCAAAGTGCAGCTCTCGCGAGGGAGTAGGCGCTTTACGACACTGATTGCAGGAAGTTGGCGCATGCTCTCTAAGGGCTGCAGCTTCATCTGGAATCGGCCCGTGTTCCCGCGCTCTGAATGGATTGGATTATGTTATTATTTCCTTTATTGTTTTCCTTTCCCCTCCTTCAATACGCTGTGTATTAATCTAATGCACTCAGCTGATTTATTAACACCCCCCTTTGTTTGAATTGACTACATTCCGGAATACAATGTTGTACAGTCTCTAATCTTTGACAATCCCATAATCCGCCTGCCTGTTTCCCTGTTCTGTAAGGATGCGGCCTCCATGTCATGTGTCCAGTTCTCAATGTTTTCGGTATAGGCTCTTCCGCCCTCTTCCATTCTCCTCTAGCTGGGTGGGCTGGGGATCATAATAGAGGCTTCCCTCAGGATGGTGTTCCTGTTGATTTCGCTGCAATCTCATGATTTTGAGTTTAGTTATTGCATTTATTTCTGCCCGGCACAGCGGGAGTGCCGTATCCACTTCCTTTCTCAATACCCCCCATACAGGATGAATCGTTGCACACCGCTGGTAATAGAGATCAGACTAAAGGTGTTACTGCAGGGGTATCATCAGCCCCGTTAACTACCAGTGCAAGAGATGAGTGGATACTGACTTCCTCTCTTACTTTATTAATAACAACACATCCTGAACAGCTGAACATGAGAAACACAAACGTGGGGAATTAAAAGAAACATTATGAGAGGCATCACAAGAGCTCTGAAGAGCCGGCGCCTCTCTGTGGGAGGCTCTGAGTTCAGGGGGGCTGATCGAAGTCGCAGTTCCCCTCGTTAGTCGGCGCCTCGGAGGAGCTGTCCATCAGTCGGCTCTCCTGAAAGAGGAGCCTCTCCTGCATCTGAGAGCGCAACGGCAGAGCACTGCTGGGGAGCGGAGAAGGAGGGACAAAGAAAGGAAGAAAAGCAGAGAGGAAAAAAAGAGAAACAGACAAAAAGCGGGGAGAAAGATGAGGTCAGGCCACAAAGGAGAGAGGGGGGATTAGCTGGGGCAGTGGAATTCCGAGACTCGGAGCGTAGCGGGACAGAGCAGGAGACAGCTGGATACCGGCTCTCTGAAGCACCTGCTGGGGGGCGAACAGAACATGGCATCATACCAGAACTGAACTGTCTGCCCACTGCACATTTCTGTTGCCCCTTTAAGTGAACTGGGACCCTAAAACTTTAAAAGAGCTACCCCTCAGAATGCACTGTGAGAACACCCTGCCCTTACAAATACATCTCAGAATACACTGTGAGAACACCCTGCCCTTACAAATACATCTCAGAATACACTGTGAGAACACCCTGCCCTTACAAATACATCTCAGAATACACTGTGAGAACACCCTGCCCTTACAAATACATCTCAGAATACACTGTGAGAACACCCTGCCCTTACAAATACATCTCAGAATACACTGTGAGAACACCCTGTCCTTACAAATACATCTCAGAATACACTGTGAGAACACCCTGCCCTTACAAATACATCTCAGAATACACTGTGAGAACACCCTGCCCTTACAAATACATCTCAGAATACACTGTGAGAACACCCTGCCCTTACAAATACATCTCAGAATACACTGTGAGAACACCCTGCCCTTACAAATACATCTCAGAATACACTGTGAGAACACCCTGCCCTTACAAATACATCTCAGAATACACTGTGAGAACACCCTGCCCTTACAAATACATCTCAGAATACACTGTGAGAACACCCTGCCCTTACAAATACATCTCAGAATACACTGTGAGAACACCCTGCCCTTACAAATACATCTCAGAATACACTGTGAGAACACCCTGCCCTTACAAATACATCTCAGAATACACTGTGAGAACACCCTGCCCTTACAAATACATTTCAGAATACACTGTGAGAACACCCTGTCCTTACAAATACATCTCAGAATACACTGTGAGAACACCCTGCCCTTACAAATACATCTCAGAATACACTGTGAGAACACCCTGTCCTTACAAATACATCTCAGAATACACTGTGAGAACACCCTGCCCTTACAAATACATCTCAGAATACACTGTGAGAACACCCTGCCCTTACAAATACATCTCAGAATACACTGTGAGAACACCCTGCCCTTACAAATACATCTCAGAATACACTGTGAGAACACCCTGTCCTTACAAATACATCTCAGAATACACTGTGAGAACACCCTGCCCTTACAAATACATCTCAGAATACACTGTGAGAACACCCTGCCCTTACAAATACATCTCAGAATACACTGTGAGAACACCCTGCCCTTACAAATACATCTCAGAATACACTGTGAGAACACCCTGCCCTTACAAATACATCTCAGAATACACTGTGAGAACACCCTGCCCTTACAAATACATCTCAGAATACACTGTGAGAACACCCTGCCCTTACAAATACATCTCAGAATACACTGTGAGAACACCCTGCCCTTACAAATACATCTCAGAATACACTGTGAGAACACCCTGCCCTTACAAATACATCTCAGAATACACTGTGAGAACACCCTGCCCTTACAAATACATCTCAGAATACACTGTGAGAACACCCTGCCCTTACAAATACATCTCAGAATACACTGTGAGAACACCCTGCCCTTACAAATACATCTCAGAATACACTGTGAGAACACCCTGCCCTTACAAATACATCTCAGAATACACTGTGAGAACACCCTGTCCTTACAAATACATCTCAGAATACACTGTGAGAACACCCTGCCCTTACAAATACATCTCAGAATACACTGTGAGAACACCCTGCCCTTACAAATACATCTCAGAATACACTGTGAGAACACCCTGCCCTTACAAATACATCTCAGAATACACTGTGAGAACACCCTGCCCTTACAAATACATCTCAGAATACACTGTGAGAACACCCTGCCCTTACAAATACATCTCAGAATACACTGTGAGAACACCCTGTCCTTACAAATACATCTCAGAATACACTGTGAGAACACCCTGCCCTTACAAATACATCTCAGAATACACTGTGAGAACACCCTGCCCTTACAAATACATCTCAGAATACACTGTGAGAACACCCTGCCCTTACAAATACATCTCAGAATACACTGTGAGAACACCCTGCCCTTACAAATACATCTCAGAATACACTGTGAGAACACCCTGTCCTTACAAATACATCTCAGAATACACTGTGAGAACACCCTGCCCTTACAAATACATCTCAGAATACACTGTGAGAACACCCTGCCCTTACAAATACATCTCAGAATACACTGTGAGAACACCCTGCCCTTACAAATACATCTCAGAATACACTGTGAGAACACCCTGCCCTTACAAATACATCTCAGAATACACTGTGAGAACACCCTGCCCTTACAAATACATCTCAGAATACACTGTGAGAACACCCTGCCCTTACAAATACATCTCAGAATACACTGTGAGAACACCCTGCCCTTACAAATACATCTCAGAATACACTGTGAGAACACCCTGTCCTTACAAATACATCTCAGAATACACTGTGAGAACACCCTGTCCTTACAAATACATCTCAGAATACACTGTGAGAACACCCTGTCCTTACAAATACATCTCAGAATACACTGTGAGAACACCCTGTCCTTACAAATACATTTCAGAATACACTGTGAGAACACCCTGTCCTTACAAATACATTTCAGAATACACTGTGAGAACACCCTGTCCTTACAAATACATCTCAGAATACACTGTGAGAACACCCTGTCCTTACAAATACATCTCAGAATACACTGTGAGAACACCCTGCCCTTACAAATACATCTCAGAATACACTGTGAGAACACCCTGCCCTTACAAATACATCTCAGAATACACTGTGAGAACACCCTGCCCTTACAAATACATCTCAGAATACACTGTGAGAACACCCTGCCCTTACAAATACATCTCAGAATACACTGTGAGAACACCCTGTCCTTACAAATACATCTCAGAATACACTGTGAGAACACCCTGTCCTTACAAATACATTTCAGAATACACTGTGAGAACACCCTGTCCTTACAAATACATTTCAGAATACACTGTGAGAACACCCTGTCCTTACAAATACATCTCAGAATACACTGTGAGAACACCCTGTCCTTACAAATACATCTCAGAATACACTGTGAGAACACCCTGCCCTTACAAATACATCTCAGAATACACTGTGAGAACACCCTGCCCTTACAAATACATCTCAGAATACACTGTGAGAACACCCTGCCCTTACAAATACATCTCAGAATACACTGTGAGAACACCCTGCCCTTACAAATACATCTCAGAATACACTGTGAGAACACCCTGCCCTTACAAATACATCTCAGAATACACTGTGAGAACACCCTGCCCTTACAAATACATCTCAGAATACACTGTGAGAACACCCTGCCCTTACAAATACATCTCAGAATACACTGTGAGAACACCCTGCCCTTACAAATACATCTCAGAATACACTGTGAGAACACCCTGCCCTTACAAATACATCTCAGAATACACTGTGAGAACACCCTGCCCTTACAAATACACCTCAGAATACACTGTGAGAACACCCTGCCCTTACAAATACATCTCAGAATACACTGTGAGAACACCCTGCCCTTACAAATACATCTCAGAATACACTGTGAGAACACCCTGCCCTTACAAATACATTTCAGAATACACTGTGAGAACACCCTGTCCTTACAAATACATCTCAGAATACACTGTGAGAACACCCTGCCCTTACAAATACATCTCAGAATACACTGTGAGAACACCCTGCCCTTACAAATACATCTCAGAATACACTGTGAGAACACCCTGCCCTTACAAATACATCTCAGAATACACTGTGAGAACACCCTGCCCTTACAAATACATTTCAGAATACACTGTGAGAACACCCTGTCCTTACAAATACATTTCAGAATACACTGTGAGAACACCCTGTCCTTACAAATACATCTCAGAATACACTGTGAGAACACCCTGTCCTTACAAATACATCTCAGAATACACTGTGAGAACACCCTGCCCTTACAAATACATCTCAGAATACACTGTGAGAACACCCTGCCCTTACAAATACATCTCAGAATACACTGTGAGAACACCCTGTCCTTACAAATACATCTCAGAATACACTGTGAGAACACCCTGCCCTTACAAATACATCTCAGAATACACTGTGAGAACACCCTGCCCTTACAAATACATCTCAGAATACACTGTGAGAACACCCTGCCCTTACAAATACATCTCAGAATACACTGTGAGAACACCCTGCCCTTACAAATACATCTCAGAATACACTGTGAGAACACCCTGCCCTTACAAATACATCTCAGAATACACTGTGAGAACACCCTGCCCTTACAAATACATCTCAGAATACACTGTGAGAACACCCTGCCCTTACAAATACATCTCAGAATACACTGTGAGAACACCCTGCCCTTACAAATACATCTCAGAATACACTGTGAGAACACCCTGCCCTTACAAATACATCTCAGAATACACTGTGAGAACACCCTGCCCTTACAAATACATCTCAGAATACACTGTGAGAACACCCTGCCCTTACAAATACATCTCAGAATACACTGTGAGAACACCCTGCCCTTACAAATACATCTCAGAATACACTGTGAGAACACCCTGCCCTTACAAATACATCTCAGAATACACTGTGAGAACACCCTGCCCTTACAAATACATCTCAGAATACACTGTGAGAACACCCTGCCCTTACAAATACATTTCAGAATACACTGTGAGAACACCCTGTCCTTACAAATACATCTCAGAATACACTGTGAGAACACCCTGCCCTTACAAATACATCTCAGAATACACTGTGAGAACACCCTGCCCTTACAAATACATTTCAGAATACACTGTGAGAACACCCTGCCCTTACAAATACATCTCAGAATACACTGTGAGAACACCCTGCCCTTACAAATACATCTCAGAATACACTGTGAGAACACCCTGCCCTTACAAATACATCTCAGAATACACTGTGAGAACACCCTGTCCTTACAAATACATCTCAGAATACACTGTGAGAACACCCTGCCCTTACAAATACATCTCAGAATACACTGTGAGAACACCCTGCCCTTACAAATACATCTCAGAATACACTGTGAGAACACCCTGCCCTTACAAATACATCTCAGAATACACTGTGAGAACACCCTGTCCTTACAAATACATTTCAGAATACACTGTGAGAACACCCTGCCCTTACAAATACATCTCAGAATACACTGTGAGAACACCCTGCCCTTACAAATACATCTCAGAATACACTGTGAGAACACCCTGCCCTTACAAATACATCTCAGAATACACTGTGAGAACACCCTGTCCTTACAAATACATTTCAGAATACACTGTGAGAACACCCTGCCCTTACAAATACATCTCAGAATACACTGTGAGAACACCCTGCCCTTACAAATACATCTCAGAATACACTGTGAGAACACCCTGCCCTTACAAATACATCTCAGAATACACTGTGAGAACACCCTGTCCTTACAAATACATCTCAGAATACACTGTGAGAACACCCTGCCCTTACAAATACATCTCAGAATACACTGTGAGAACACCCTGCCCTTACAAATACATCTCAGAATACACTGTGAGAACACCCTGCCCTTACAAATACATCTCAGAATACACTGTGAGAACACCCTGCCCTTACAAATACATCTCAGAATACACTGTGAGAACACCCTGCCCTTACAAATACATCTCAGAATACACTGTGAGAACACCCTGTCCTTACAAATACATCTCAGAATACACTGTGAGAACACCCTGCCCTTACAAATACATCTCAGAATACACTGTGAGAACACCCTGCCCTTACAAATACATCTCAGAATACACTGTGAGAACACCCTGTCCTTACAAATACATCTCAGAATACACTGTGAGAACACCCTGCCCTTACAAATACATCTCAGAATACACTGTGAGAACACCCTGTCCTTACAAATACATCTCAGAATACACTGTGAGAACACCCTGCCCTTACAAATACATCTCAGAATACACTGTGAGAACACCCTGTCCTTACAAATACATCTCAGAATACACTGTGAGAACACCCTGCCCTTACAAATACATCTCAGAATACACTGTGAGAACACCCTGCCCTTACAAATACATCTCAGAATACACTGTGAGAACACCCTGCCCTTACAAATACATCTCAGAATACATTGTCTGTCTAGTGGCTATCCTATGAGCTAGCTGGATATGGAAGAGTTCACAGGGAGAGGACCCTGAATCCAGACCCTGCTGCTAATTGGGGTCAATAAATCACCCAGGGAGGCAGGAAACACCAGCTTGACTATTGTGCAGCTGAAGTGAGGCAGCAGTATTTATAAAAAGTTTCCAGTTATACGGCTGGACTGAAATCCAGTCTGCACCCTCTGGGCACTGACAATACTTCCAGTGCTAAAGAACGAACATGGAATTTAAAAACGTGGTTGACACTCATTAAAAACCCTATCCCATCCCCCCCAGGTAACCCCTTCAACCTTAGCCAGGACAGACAGCCCCCCTGCTCTGGACCTCATTATATCTGGCACACTAATTAGTCATTGAGTTTGCTAACAAAAGAGAAAACCCCACTGCAGCGTCACTTGAGAAGTTCCCCTGTGAGCTGCTGAGGCTGGCTGGCTGGCTGGCTGGTTGGCTGACTGGTTGAAGGGGGGGCTGGCTGGCTGGCTGGCTGAAGGGAGGGCTGGCTGGCTGAAGGGAGGGCTGGCTGGTTGAAAGGAGGGCTGGCTGGCTGGCTGGCTGGTTGAAAGGAGGGCTGGCTGGCTGGTTGAAGGGAGGGCTGGCTGGCTGAAGGGAGGGCTGGCTGGCTGAAGGGAGGGCTGGCTGGTTGAAAGGAGGGCTGGCTGGCTGGCTGGCTGGTTGAAAGGAGGGCTGGCTGGCTGGCTGGCTGGTTGAAGGGAGGGCTGGCTGGCTGGCTGGCTGGTTGAAAGGAGGGCTGGCTGGCTGGCTGGCTGGTTGAAAGGAGGGCTGGCTGGCTGGTTGAAGGGAGAGCTGTCGCTGCTGCTGTGTGCTTTAACACCTGCTCTCCCAGCTCAACACTGGACTATAGTATTTGGCTATTATTTATAAGGGTGCCTTCAACAGCCCATGCTCACTGTGAACCCAGCAGCAGAGAGGCGATCCTCACTGGGAACCCCCTTGTTCCCCTATTCTGAGCTAGGGTTAGGGTTGGAGTCCGCTAGCACCGCTCCGCTCTTTGGGAGGGGAGGGGGTGTTCATGGAACCCTCTCCCAGTCCAGCGCTCACCCCTCTTCTTGCATTGCTACAGCCTCATCGGTCCAGAGGAAAGGGGAGCTTCGCCAGCAGAGTTGTAATACTCGGAGGAGATCAGTTCCCGCGCTGCAAGCAGAAGATGAAGATGCACCAGATCATTTATTCAGAGTCTGGGTGCGGCTGTGTGTAAAGCAACACAAAAGAATCAAAGCGTTTAAGGGTCTGATTTTATGAATCAAATACTACCCGACATGCACGACGTGCTCTAGGCTTCCTGGCTTCTTTGACAAGTTTCATAAATATTCAACTTTTATCTATCCCTGCAGAGTTGCAGCTAGATACTGCACGGCGTCACACTGTCAGTACAGTATTTTTAAAGTGTCTGTCCCTCCAGAATCGTGACCGTTGGCAGCGACGGTCGTTTCCCCGCAGCTCGTGCACGCGGACCCGCCCCCCCCCGCCCCTCTTCATTGGGGGGGCGGGACTTCTCGTCTCAGTTTCCGGTCCCGACATGGCGTAGCTGGGCAGGAAAACAAAACAGGCCGACTCTTCCGCTGTGAAAATAAACCGATAACAAGACAGCGCGGTTCTGAACTGTTTTACACAGAGGCCGGCTATCCGTCTCAGAACTGACCTCTCTGGTCCGGCCCAGGTCCGGTCCGGCTTCACCATGAATCCAGCCATGACAACGACAGCGCAGCTATTCGAGGTGGGGTTTCCTCTGTGTGTAGACTGTATAGATGTACACTGCATGCTGTATTGCTGTTTGCTGTGCACGCTGTACAGGTTATCGAGGTGGGGTTTCCTCTGTGTAGACTGTAGATGTACACTGCGTGCTGTATTGCTGTTATTTGCTGTGCATGCTGTACAGGTTATCGACGTGGGGTTTCCTCTGTGTATAGATGTACACTGCGTGCTGTATTGCTGTTATTTGCTGTGCACGCTGTACAGGTTATCGAGGTGGGGTTTCCTCTGTGTATAGACTGTATAGATGTACACTGCATGCTGTATTGCTGTTATTTGCTGTGCATGCTGTACAGGTTATCGAGGTGGGGTTTCCTCTGTGTGTAGACTGTATAGATGTACACTGCATGCTGTATTGCTGTTATTTGCTGTGCATGCTGTACAGGTTATCGAGGTGGGGTTTCCTCTGTGTGTAGACTGTATAGATGTACACTGCGTGCTGTATTGCTGTTTGCTGTGCACGCTGTACAGGTTATCGAGGTGGGGTTTCCTCTGTGTATAGACTGTATAGATGTACACTGCATGCTGTATTGCTGTTATTTGCTGTGCACGCTGTACAGGTTATCGACGTGGGGTTTCCTCTGTGTATAGACTGTATAGATGTACACTGCATGCTGTATTGCTGTTATTTGCTGTGCACGCTGTACAGGTTATCGAGGTGGGGTTTCCTCTGTGTATAGACTGTATAGATGTACACTGCATGCTGTATTGCTGTTATTTGCTGTGCATGCTGTACAGGTTATCGAGGTGGGGTTTCCTCTGTGTGTAGACTGTATAGATGTACACTGCATGCTGTATTGCTGTTATTTGCTGTGCACGCTGTACAGGTTATCGAGGTGGGGTTTCCTCTGTGTGTAGACTGTATAGATGTACACTGCATGCTGTATTGCTGTTATTTGCTGTGCATGCTGTACAGGTTATCGAGGTGGGGTTTCCTCTGTGTATAGACTGTATAGATGTACACTGCGTGCTGTATTGCTGTTATTTGCTGTGCACGCTGTACAGGTTATCGAGGTGGGGTTTCCTCTGTGTGTAGACTGTATAGATGTACACTGCGTGCTGTATTGCTGTTATTTGCTGTGCACGCTGTACAGGTTATCGAGGTGGGGTTTCCTCTGTGTGTAGACTGTATAGATGTACACTGCGTGCTGTATTGCTGTTATTTGCTGTGCACGCTGTACAGGTTATCGAGGTGGGGTTTCCTCTGTGTGTAGACTGTATAGATGTACACTGCGTGCTGTATTGCTGTTATTTGCTGTGCACGCTGTACAGGTTATCGAGGTGGGGTTTCCTCTGTGTGTAGACTGTATAGATGTACACTGCGTGCTGTATTGCTGTTATTTGCTGTGCACGCTGTACAGGTTATCGAGGTGGGGTTTCCTCTGTGTGTAGACTGTATAGATGTACACTGCGTGCTGTATTGCTGTTATTTGCTGTGCACGCTGTACAGGTTATCGACGTGGGGTTTCCTCTGTGTATAGACTGTATAGATGTACACTGCGTGCTGTATTGCTGTTATTTGCTGTGCACGCTGTACAGGTTATCGAGGTGGGGTTTCCTCTGTGTGTAGACTGTATAGATGTACACTGCATGCTGTATTGCTGTTATTTGCTGTGCACGCTGTACAGGTTATCGAGGTGGGGTTTCCTCTGTGTATAGACTGTATAGATGTACACTGCGTGCTGTATTGCTGTTATTTGCTGTGCACGCTGTACAGGTTATCGAGGTGGGGTTTCCTCTGTGTATAGACTGTATAGATGTACACTGCGTGCTGTATTGCTGTTATTTGCTGTGCATGCTGTACAGGTTATCGAGGTGGGGTTTCCTCTGTGTATACTGTATAGATGTACACTGCGTGCTGTATTGCTGTTATTTGCTGTGCACGCTGTACAGGTTATCGACGTGGGGTTTCCTCTGTGTATAGACTGTATAGATGTACACTGCATGCTGTATTGCTGTTATTTGCTGTGCACGCTGTACAGGTTATCGAGGTGGGGTTTCCTCTAGACTGTATAGATGTACACTGCGTGCTGTATTGCTGTTATTTGCTGTGCATGCTGTACAGGTTATCGAGGTGGGGTTTCCTCTGTGTGTAGACTGTATAGATGTACACTGCATGCTGTATTGCTGTTATTTGCTGTGCACGCTGTACAGGTTATCGAGGTGGGGTTTCCTCTGTGTATAGACTGTATAGATGTACACTGCGTGCTGTATTGCTGTTATTTGCTGTGCATGCTGTACAGGTTATCGACGTGGGGTTTCCTCTGTGTGTAGACTGTGTAGATGTACACTGCGTGCTGTATTGCTGTTATTTGCTGTGCATGCTGTACAGGTTATCGAGGTGGGGTTTCCTCTGTGTGTAGACTGTATAGATGTACACTGCGTGCTGTATTGCTGTTATTTGCTGTGCACGCTGTACAGGTTATCGACGTGGGGTTTCCTCTGTGTATAGACTGTATAGATGTACACTGCATGCTGTATTGCTGTTATTTGCTGTGCACGCTGTACAGGTTATCGACGTGGGGTTTCCTCTGTGTATAGACTGTATAGATGTACACTGCATGCTGTATTGCTGTTATTTGCTGTGCACGCTGTACAGGTTATCGACGTGGGGTTTCCTCTGTGTATAGACTGTATAGATGTACACTGCGTGCTGTATTGCTGTTATTTGCTGTGCACGCTGTACAGGTTATCGAGGTGGGGTTTCCTCTGTGTGTAGACTGTATAGATGTACACTGCATGCTGTATTGCTGTTTGCTGTGCACGCTGTACAGGTTATCGAGGTGGGGTTTCCTCTGTGTGTAGACTGTATAGATGTACACTGCGTGCTGTATTGCTGTTATTTGCTGTGCACGCTGTACAGGTTATCGAGGTGGGGTTTCCTCTGTGTGTAGACTGTATAGATGTACACTGCATGCTGTATTGCTGTTATTTGCTGTGCACGCTGTACAGGTTATCGAGGTGGGGTTTCCTCTGTGTGTATTGCTGATTTGCTGTGCACGATGTACACTGCGTGCTGTATTGCTGTTGTTATTTGCTGTGCACGCTGTACAGGTTATCGAGGTGGGGTTTCCTCTGTGTGTAGACTGTATAGATGTACACTGCATGCTGTATTGCTGTTATTTGCTGTGCACGCTGTACAGGTTATCGAGGTGGGGTTTCCTCTGTGTATAGACTGTATAGATGTACACTGCGTGCTGTATTGCTGTTATTTGCTGTGCACGCTGTACAGGTTATCGAGGTGGGGTTTCCTCTTAGACTGTGTATAGACTGTATAGATGTACACTGCGTGCTGTATTGCTGTTATTTGCTGTGCACGCTGTACAGGTTATCGAGGTGGGGTTTCCTCTGTGTGTAGACTGTATAGATGTACACTGCGTGCTGTATTGCTGTTATTTGCTGTGCACGCTGTACAGGTTATCGAGGTGGGGTTTCCTCTGTGTGTAGACTGTATAGATGTACACTGCATGCTGTATTGCTGTTATTTGCTGTGCACGCTGTACAGGTTATCGAGGTGGGGTTTCCTCTGTGTGTAGACTGTATAGATGTACACTGCACGCTGTATTGCTGTTATTTGCTGTGCACGCTGTACAGGTTATCGAGGTGGGGTTTCCTCTGTGTGTAGACTGTATAGATGTACACTGCACGCTGTATTGCTGTTATTTGCTGTGCACGCTGTACAGGTTATCGAGGTGGGGTTTCCTCTGTGTATAGACTGTATAGATGTACACTGCACGCTGTATTGCTGTTATTTGCTGTGCACGCTGTACAGGTTATCGAGGTGGGGTTTCCTCTGTGTGTAGACTGTATAGATGTACACTGCGTGCTGTATTGCTGTTATTTGCTGTGCACGCTGTACAGGTTATCGAGGTGGGGTTTCCTCTGTGTATAGACTGTATAGATGTACACTGCATGCTGTATTGCTGTTATTTGCTGTGCACGCTGTACAGGTTATCGAGGTGGGGTTTCCTCTGTGTGTAGACTGTATAGATGTACACTGCATGCTGTATTGCTGTTATTTGCTGTGCACGCTGTACAGGTTATCGAGGTGGGGTTTCCTCTGTGTATAGACTGTATAGATGTACACTGCATGCTGTATTGCTGTTATTTGCTGTGCACGCTGTACAGGTTATCGAGGTGGGGTTTCCTCTGTGTGTAGACTGTGTAGATGTACACTGCGTGCTGTATTGCTGTTATTTGCTGTGCATGCTGTACAGGTTATCGAGGTGGGGTTTCCTCTGTGTGTAGACTGTATTGCTGCTGCTGTATTGTGTGTTTAGATGTACACTGCGTGCTGTATTGCTGTTATTTGCTGTGCATGCTGTACAGGTTATCGAGGTGGGGTTTCCTCTGTGTGTAGACTGTATAGATGTACACTGCATGATGTATTGCTGTTATTTGCTGTGCACGCTGTACAGGGTTACACTGCACCAGTCATTTCGACCTTGCTGTATTTGTTAAATTTGATAAAGCCAGTTCTCTTGCTAGTGTTATTGTTGGGCGTCAGACTCCTGCAGTAATCGACTGTGTTAATAATGCATGCAGTATTTATTCTGCCGTTGTCTTCCTGTACCTCTCCCATGTAATCTGCTCTTGTGTGGGTGCTAAACAAACAATGACCCGCAGGGATGGCAGTGCGATTCCCAGGGCACAGAGGCAGATGGTTTCATTACAGGTTTCACCAGTCTGAACAGTAATTCTTGGCAGATTTGTCGTGGCACTGAGGCAGCTGATTTTGCTGTTGCCAGTAGCTGACAATGCTTTTCTTTTCTCTAAACTTTAGAGAAGATGTCTGTTTTTTTCGGCCCGCCCTGATGTTACACTGCCTGCAGTCTTCTCTGGCGGTGGTTTCGTTTTTACTGTAGTGGAATTTGTACTGGTTAATGAGGAACCTCGTAAAGGCTGCTGCCAGTGGATTTTCTGCTGACTCCTATCAATCCCGCATCTTAAACTCCTATTGCAAAGAAACAGAGTGCAGCTCTGTTTGCCCCAGACTCTGCAGTTTTCAGTACGTAAACCTGAACAGACCAGCAGAGAAGTGTGTGCTCAGCACACCTTGTGGAACAGGGTTAAGTGTTGCGCCGAACCGATTTTGGGAGCCTGAGTCCAGGTGCAGCAACACCAGCAGTTTTGTCGTTTTTAATATATTTCTGTTTCCCTCTAAATCTCCTCAGTCCTGAGTGTAGACTGATTCTTAAACCCTGCGAAGGCAGCAGATTGCATTTCCCTGGGGTTTATTTTTTGGTCTGTGCCACCCATTGCAGCTGGGAAGGCTGGCCCTTGTCCAGGGTGTGGTTTTGTCCTGTATCCTTGTTTGGGTTCTTGTTTAAATGTTCTGCTAGTAAGAAAAGTATATTTTAATGACATGGGCCGATTGCTTCAGCAGTTTTAAATGCACTCCTGCGTGTGCGCGCCTCGTTGTGTGTGCGTGTCTGCATGTGCATGTCTCGTTGTGTGTCTCTGCGTGTGCGTGCCTGCATGTGCGTGTCTCATTGGGTGTAACGGTTTGTCTCCCGGGCGCTGCAGGAGCCCTTTGATGCAGACGAGTACATCGAGAGACTGGCCTGGAGGACCCCGGGGGGCGGCTCCAAAGGAGGGGCGTTGGCCTTTGACCCCAAAAGGTAAACCCTGCAAGACAGTAATGCAGAGCTCCCCTTTACTTTAATACAGAGCTCCCCTTTACAGTAATACAGAGCTCCCCTTTACAAGACAGTAATGCAGAGCTCCCCTTTAATACAGAGCTCCCCTTTACAGTAATACAGAGCTCCCCTTTACAAGACAGTAATGCAGAGCTCCCCTTTACAGTAATGCAGAGCTCCCCTTTACAGTAATACAGAGCTTCTCTTTACAAGGCAAACCTTTATGCCCTTATGGTTGTAAGGCGGTGTGACGGAGGCTCCTGTTTGCCCCATAATCCCATTCCACCAGCACTTTCGTTCTTGTCATAAGGTGGAACACAAATACCATGATCTGGTAACTATGGCCCTGATTATAGCGTTATACAGGGGGGCGCACGAACACTGTAGTGTAATCCGATGAGATCCCCTGTTTTAAAGTGATCAAGTCTGCTTGTATTTGGAAGCACTTTGTCAGTGGTTGCGGTTGGGTGTTTCCTGCTGTTGAGTGTGATCTGGGAGGAAGCCCAGCGTGTCTGACTGCGACGGCAGTGTTGCACGCCTGGGAGGGATGATTAGGGACAGATGCCAGCCTTACCCAAACAAACTTGCAGGGCATGACTGGGTTGATTTTTGGATGGGCCCTGTTAAGTCACAGTCGTCTTTCTTGCCCCCCTGTAGGCTGCTGGATGAGTTTGACAACCACATTGAAGATCTGAAGCTGCTGGACGAGCGAATCCAGAGGAGGGTGGAGAAGCTGGAACAGCAGTGTCAGAAAGAGGCCAAGGTGTTTGCACACAAAGTGCAGGACCTACAGAGGAGCAACCAGGTACCCAGAGACACGTGTGTGTGGAGGGTGCAGGAGGGTGTGTGTGTCACTGGACGAAACCTACTAGAGAACCCTCATTAAGGTCATCGCTAGTAGAAGTACGTTTTTTTGCAACTTGAAAGAAAACTTTGAAAGCAGTAGAATCTGCAGGGATGGAAACCAGACTCCCACTGCATTCCATTCCTGGTTTTACTGTGAGTTTAGTAGGACACACCTGAGCTTGTTGTACGCTATCTAGCTAGTATGAGAATCTGGAATGGGTGAAACTGCTGATCAACAGGAGTCTTATTTCCATCCCTGCAGAACACAGGAGCATGTCTGTGAGTGTGAGTGTGAGACTCTGACACCCGGGTCTGCGTTTCTATGCAGGTGGCGTTCCAGCACTTCCAGGAGCTGGACGAGCACATCAGCTACGTGGCCACGAAAGTGTGTCACCTGGGGGACCAACTGGAGGGGGTGAACACGCCGCGGCAGAGAGCCGTCGAGGCGCAGCGCCTCATGACCTACTTCAACGAGTTCCTGGACGGGGAGCTGCGCAGCGACGTCTTCAACAACCCGGACAAGGTGAGCAGCGGGAAGGGGACCAGGGAGGGAGCCTGTGGGGTTGTGGCAGGGTAGACTGCTGGCGACAGTGAAAACGTGGAACACACATGCGGCGCAATCCACAGCTGCTGCGCTTCATTCAGTTTCATTCCTCATTGCTGGCTTTATTACCTAGGTCATCTTGAGTCTCTTATTTAACAAATAATGAAGAACAAACCGCGACCAACCTGAACCGTGACCCTTTCCCAATCTTTGCAAATCCCTTGCAAAGGTAGGTAGAGCTGCATCCCCAACCACTACAAATCCTGACTTCAGGGAACACAACCTCTACATGGGATTTGGTTAATCTTAGTTAGAGGACAGATACTCTGCTAAAGGGAGGAGCTGCATCACTCGCTTGTGCTTGAGAGCAGAGGCTGTGTGAGCTCTGCACTGGCAGCGGAAACCACTCGGGACCTTTATTTGAATCGTTTGTTTTGTTTTTTAGATCAAAGAGGCCGCTGACATCATTCAGAAGCTGCACCTGATTGCGCAGGAGCTTCCTTTTGACAGGTAGCTGCTTTTCATCAATGGACGAGTAGTGAAAAACCCTGCATGCACTTTAAAACCTCACTGATCTGATTTGATGCACATTATTATGCATGGAAGGATCTTTAGTTACACAGAGCAGGCAGAGTGATTTCTCTCAGTTTATTTTGTGCAGGAGGCAGTAAGCGTGAACGTTGTTTTTTTTATTTTTTTATTATTCTGATGCTTGTTCTAATGGCTTCTGTTTGGTTTCAAACAGGTTTGCTGATGTTAAGGCAAAGATTGCAAGTAAGTAAAGATTTTGAGTTTGCGTTTGCGAGAGGTGATGCCCGGGAATTATCCTGGAACTGAGACAAACCACATGATTGCTGTTTTGCTAAATGATTGTGGAAAGGGGGGGGGGTTATAGTGAAGTATAAAAACACTAAGTGTAACCGATCCAGGCAGGAATGCGCTGGAAGTGCGTGCAGTTTTAAAGTTTCGATTGTCCGCTGGAGGGCTGATCTGAGTTTCCGAGGATGTGTTCATGGTCTGCTCTGCCCCAGGTGCAGATTTGGTACAGCTCTTATGTATCTGGAGCCTTGCCCTTGTAGCGCAGCTATTAGAGCACCTGCCTGCAGTCACAAAGGTCCCAAATTCTTAGTGTTATATGTGACTGCATGTGGGCCCTTCACCAGTCCACTGTTTAGAGTGTCATGTTGTTATTTGATGTGCAAGTCAGACAACAAAAAAGGAAGGATCACTGCATTATAATTTGAGTTTTTCATTATTTATATTTGAATTGCACTGTTTTTAGAGATTGCATCGAACGGGCGTTCAGAATTGTAAATCGTGCTTGTGAAGCACTAGAATATTAAATCCTGGTGCTGATTTCAGGCACCAGGTTTTGGTGTTGCTCCACCGTCCCACAGCACACGGTCCTCTGTAACGCGCGTGGCTTCCCTGGGGTTTCGCAGGTAAATACCACGACCTGGAGCGGCAGCTGATCCAGGAGTTCACGAGCGCACAGCGCCGCGGGGAGATCGCGCGCATGAGGCAGGCGGCCGCCGTGCTGCTGCATTTCAAGGTGAGTCCCGGGGGTGGTTACCATAGCTGACATTTTGTGGAAGGTTGTCTTGTGTTTTCTAGTACTTTTGCATGTAACCGTAAATCACATACAGTGTATAGTAATGCTGCAGGGCTGTTGGTGGCTGCATTAGACTGCAATGCTACCATTAGCCTAACCATAACCATATGCCAGTGACCCTGCTTTATTTATGAGGTGGCGCAGTTAGTGAATGCACTGCTGTAGATTGAAGTTGTTTTGGTGTTTGTGATGTTGAGACCCGAGTGAGAGCTTCTGAATATTCTCTGTTTCCTTGTTCTTCCAGGGCTACGCTCACTGTGTCGACGTATACATCAAACAGTGCCAGGAGGTAGGCCTTTAAAATGTGTTCAGGTGCAAGATCTAATCTTTCCACTTTACACCCACTGCTCCGTTTTCACATATCCATATCCAGAAGTAAGACTCCCATTGCACAGCAGTTTGATCTATTCCTGGTTTTACTATGAGTTTAAGAAGACACATTTGAGCTGCATACACACTGGGGGTAATCAAGCACACATTAAAACCTGGACTGGGTGAACCTGCTATGCAGTAGGAGTCTTATTTCTATCCCTGCCGCCGTCTGCGGGATCTTCTGGTCCTGACTCTCTAACTCTTTGTGTCCCAGGGTGCGTATTCTCGTAATGATGTCTTTGAAGACACGGCCGAGCTGTGCCAGCGCGTGAACAAGCAGGTGGGGGAGGTGTTCAGCAGCCCGGAGACCGTCGTGGCTAAACTCATCCAGAACATCTTCGAGAACAAGCTGCAGGTGATCCAGCGCAGGCCAGACCCTCCACAGCAGAGCTTTTATAAAGACCAAACTCTTGTGTTTCTGGTTAGCCCGTCTCGTTTGTGACGATGCATTTTGTTTCCGTTTCAGAACTTTGTGAGGGACAATTTGGAGGAAAGTCGCAAAGCGGATGCTGAGCAGTACCTGAAGAACTTGTATGATCTGTACACCAGGTAACACCTTACTCTGCCAGCTAATTCACTGATCTGTACACCAGGTAACACCTTACTCTGCCAGCTGATTCACTGATCTGTGCATCAGGTAACACCTTACTCTGCCAGCTGATTCACTGATCTGTGCATCAGGTAACACCTTACTCTGCCAGCTGGTTCACTGATCTGTGCATCAGGTAACACCTTACTCTGCCAGCTGATTCACTGATCTGTGCACCAGGTAACACCTTACTCTGCCAGCTAATTCACTGATCTGTGCACCAGGTAACACCTTACTCTGCCAGCTGATTCACTGATCTGTGCATCAGGTAACGTCTTACTCTGCCAGCTGGTTCACTGATTCGGTGATCTGTCCTGCGTGTGCACACATGCCCCCAAGTGTCAGTTTTCAGGCAGTCACTCAGTATTCATTATTTGTTGAACCTCTTTACTGCAGATTTGTTTTCTGCTTGTTCTTGTGCACAAGCTCTTCTTTTGTCTTCACACCTGTGTCTGATAAAATCAGATAGTTTGCAGTTATGTTACAGTACAGAGACTCAGGATTTTGAATTCTTACACAGCATTGTTTCTGGTTATTCTGTGATTTTTATAGTAAGGTAATAAGTTGTGCATTTTGTATTCTTATTGTAAAATGTAATTGACCACAGTTGCTAGATTACATCTTTTATACTGAAACATGGTCTTCCTGTTTATTAACGTGTCTGAGCGTCTGTCTCTGTTTCCATGTGTGTGTGCGTTTGTCTCTGTTTCTTTTTGTGTGCGTCTGTCTTCTTGTGTGTGTGTGCGTCCGTCTCTGTGTGTCTCTGTCTCTGTGCATGTGTCTCTATCTCGGTGTGTGTTTGTGTTGTCTCTGCGTGTGCGTCTTTCGCAGGACGACGACCCTGGCTGGGAAGCTGACAGAGTTCAGCCTGGGCACAGACAAGCAGACCTTCCTGTCCAAACTGACCAAGAACATCTTCTCCTCGTACCTGGAGAGCTACATGGAGATGGAGCGCGAGTTCCTCCAGAGCCGCAGTGCCACGGTCCTGCAGAGATACTACGAGGCCAAGAACCACCAGAAACGAGCGCTGGGCACTGGCGGGTACCTGCTTCGCCATTCAGCCTAGTAAAGCTAGATAAACAAAATGCTTGGTGTGTGGCTCTGTCCCTACATAGAGAACTTCTTCACAGCATGTTGAGTTATTTACAGCAAAAAGAGAAACAGTCACCCTAATCGTATTGTAAAACTGGACCGCTTGGAAACCCAGACCCCTCAATGAGCAGCAGTGTGACTGTCCCCTCCCCTCTCTGTCCGCAGCATCCAGGACCTGAAGGAGCGAATCCGACAGCGCACCAACCTGTCTCTGGGGCCGAGCATCGACACGCACGGGGAGACCTTCCTCTCACAGGAGGTGGTGGTCAACCTGCTGCAGGAGACCCGGCATGCCTTTGAACGCTGCCACAGGGTGAGGAGGGGAGACAACAGAGAGGGGGAGAGGGGGCTGATACAGGGTGAGGAGGAGAGAGAGGGCGGGCTGATACAGGGTGAGGAGGAGAGAGAGGGGGGCTGATACAGGGTGAGGAGGAGAGAGAGGGGGGCTGATACAGGGTGAGGAGGAGAGAGAACAGGGGGAGAGAGGGGGCTGATACAGGGTGAGGAGGAGAGAGAGGGGGGGCTGATACAGGGTGAGGAGGAGAGAGAGGGGGGGCTGATACAGGGTGAGGAGGGGAGACAACAGGGGGAGAGAGGGGACTGATACAGGGTGAGGAGGAGAGAGAACAGAGAGGGAGAGAGGGGGCTGATACAGGGTGAGGAGGAGAGAGAGGGGGGGCTGATACAGGGTGAGGAGGAGAGAGAACAGGGAGAGAGAGGGGGGGCTGATACAGGGTGAGGAGGAGAGAGAACAGAGGGAGAGAGAGGGGGCTGATACAGGGTGAGGAGGAGAGAGAACAGAGAGGGAGAGAGGGGGCTGATACAGGGTGAGGAGGAGAGAGAACAGAGAGGGAGAGAGGGGGCTGATACAGGGTGAGGAGGGAGGAGAGAGAGGCGGGGCTGATACAGGGTGAGGAGGAGAGAGAACAGAGAGGGAGAGAGGGGGCTGATACAGGGTGAGGAGGAGAGAGAACAGAGAGGGAGAGAGGGGGCTGATACAGGGTGAGGAGGAGAGAGAGGCGGTGCTGATACAGGGTGAGGAGAGAGAGAGAGAGGGGGCTGATACAGGGTGAGGAGGAGAGAGAACAGGGGAGAGGGTGAGGAGGAGAGAGGGGGCTGATACAGGGTGAGGAGGAGAGAGAGGCGGTGCTGATACAGGGTGAGGAGGAGAGAGAACAGAGAGGGAGAGAGGAGGCTGATACAGGGTGAGGAGGAGGAGAGAGAAGAGGGAGAGAGGGGGCTGATATAGGGTGAGGAGGAGAGAGGGGGGCTGATACAGGGTGAGGAGGAGGGAGAACAGAGAGGGAGAGAGGGGGCTGATACAGGGTGAGGAGGAGAGAGAACAGAGAGGGAGAGAGGGGGCTGATACAGGGTGAGGAGGGTAGAGGGGGGGGCTGATACAGGGCGAGGAGGAGAGAAAGGGGGGCTGATACAGGGTGAGGAGGAGGGAGAACAGAGAGGGAGAGAGGGGGCTGATACAGGGTGAGGAGGAGAGAGAACAGAGAGGGAGAGAGGGGCTGATACAGGGTGAGGAGGGGAGAGGGGGGGGCTGATACAGGGCGAGGAGGAGAGAAAGGGGGGCTGATACAGGGTGAGGAGGAGGGAGAACAGAGAGGGAGAGAGGGGGCTGATACGGGTGAGGAGGAGAGAGAACAGAGAGGGAGAGGGGGCTGATACAGGGTGAGGAGGGTAGAGGGGGGGGCTGATACAGGGTGAGGAGGAGGGAGAACAGAGGGAGAGAGGGCTGATACAGGGTGAGGAGGGGAGACACAACAGAGAGGTGGAGAGAGGGGGCTGATACAGGGGCAGGGAGAGAGCGCGAGAGGGCTGATACAGGGTACACTTATAAAAGTTTCCAAGGGTATTTATGCCGTTTTCTCCCATGCTTTTCCCATGGCTATACGATGCATTTACCATGTTTCTAAATGCTGTACCATGTCTGGCTGTTCTCTGTCTTCTTTCTCCTCTCCTCTCCCAGCTGTCGGACCCCTCAGACCTCCCGAAGAATGCGTACTCCATCTTCCTGCTGCTGGTGGATCACCTGTGTGTGGATCACATGGACTATGCCCTGGAGATAGGACTGGCAGGTCAGTGTGGCTGCTTTCTTTCTCACTGTCAGAAAATATCCCAGTTGGTACAGTCTGTACATTACATTCAGAGCCACAGATTCTCAGCACTTACCAAAGTGTGTGGCGCTTTAAAAATGTCTGTCTCTATTGGGCACTGCTGTTGAAATCAGAACCCCTATTTAAAGGTTTTAATCTCTCTCTCTCCAGCCATCCCCTCTCCAGACTCCAAGAATGCAAACTTGTATTTCCTGGACGTGGTTCAGCAGGCCAACACCATCTTCCACCTCTTTGACAAGCAGTTCAACGACCACCTCATGCCCCTTATCAGGTGAGTGCGCCGGGAAGCTGCTCCAGCACACACCTCAAGACAGGTGTGGGAGCAAACCCACCATCGCTGAGCAGACTGGTCCATTCCGGGCTTTACTCGTACTCGCACTGACACATTCACGCACACACGCACACTCATACTCGTACTCGCACTGACACGCACGCACGCACACTCATACTTGTACTCGCACTGACACTCACGCACACACGCACACTCATAGTCGTACTCGCACTGACACTCATGCACGCACACTCGTACTCGCACTGACACGCTCACGCACACACGCACACTCATACTTGCACTGACACACGCACGCACACTCATACTCGTACTCGCACTGACACGCACGCACGCACGCACACTCATACTTGTACTCGCACTGACACACTCACGCACACACACTCACTCGCACTGACGCACGCACGCACACTCATACTCGTACTCGCACTGACATGCACGCACGCACACACGCACACTCATACTCACACTGACACACTCACGCACACACGCACACTCATACTCGCACTGACACACTCACGCACACACGCACACTCGTAATACTCGTACGCACTCACGCACACACGCACACTCATACTCGTACTCGCACTGACACACTCACGCACACACGCACACTCATACTTGTACTCGCACTGACACACTCACGCACACACGCATACTCGTACTCGCACTGACACACTCATGCACACACGAACACTCATACTCACACTGACACACGCACGCACACTCATACTCGTACTCGCACTGACACACGCACGCACACTCATACTCGCACTCGCACTGACACACACACGCACACACACTCATACTCGTACACGCACTGACACACACGCACACTCATACTCGTACTCGCACTGACACACACACGCACACTCATACTCGCACTCGCACTGACACGCACACTCATACTCGCACTCACACACACGCACACTCATACTCGCACTGACACACACACACACGCACACTCATACTCGCACTCACACTCACACACGCACACTCATACTCGCACTGACACACGCACGCACGCACACTCATACTCATACTCGCACTGACTGACACACACGCACGCACGCACACTCATACTCGTACTCGCACTGACACGCACGCACGCACTCATACTCGTACTCGCACTGACACGCACGCACACTCATACTCGCACTGACACGCACGCACGCACACTCATACTCGCACTGACACGCACACGCACACTCTTTGTGGAGTATGACATCGCACGACATACGCACACGCACACTCATACGTGTGACTATGAGCGTGCACGCACTCATACTGTGCACTGCACCACGCACACTTGCGTGTGAGCGTGAGCGTGACTGTGTGCGTGTGAGTACTCGCACTGAGCGTGACTGCGTGTGCGTGTGAGTATGAGCGACACTCATACTCGCACTCGCACTGACGCGCGCACACTCATACTCGCACTCGCACTGACACGCACACACGCACACTCACACTCATACTCGTACTGACGCACGCACGCACACTCGTACTCGCACTGACACACGCACGCACGCACACTCATACTCGTACTCGCACTGACACGCACACGCACACACTATACTCGTACTCGCACTGACACGCACGCACGCACACTCATACTTGTACTCGCACTGACACGCACGCACACTCATACTTGTACTCGCACTGACACGCACGCACACTCATACTCGTACTCGCACTGACACGCGCACGCACGCACACTCGTACTCGCACTGACACACGCACGCACACTCACACTCGTACTCGCACTGACGCACGCACGCACACTCGTACTCGTACTCGCACTGACACGCACGCACACTCATACTCGTACTCGCACTGACACGCACGCACACTCATACTCGTACTCGCACTGACACGCACGCACACTCGTACTCGTACTCGCACTGACACGCACGCACACTCGTACTCGTACTCGCACTGACACACACGCACACTCATACTCGTACTCGCACTGACACACGCACGCACACTCATACTCGTACTCGCACTGACGCACGCACGCACACTCATACTCGTACTCGCACTGACACACGCACGCACACTCATACTCGTACTCGCACTGACACACGCACGCACACTCATACTCGTACTCGCACTGACTCACGCATGCACACTCATACACGCACACTCATACTCTCACTGACGCACTCACGCACACTCATACTCGTACTCGCACACACGCACACTCATACTCGCACTGACACACTCGCACACAGGCACACTCATACTCGTACTTGCACTGACGCACACACGCGCACTCATACTCGTACTCGCACTGACACACTCACGCACACACGCACACTCGTACTCGCACTGACACACTCACGCACACACGCACACTCATACTCGTACTCACACTCACGCGCACACTCATACTCGTACTCGCACTGACGCACGCACGCACACTCATACTCGTACTCGCACTGACACGCACGCACACTCATATACTCGCACACTCATACTCGTACTCGCACTGACGCACGCACACTCATACTCGTACTCGCACTGACGCACGCACGCACACTCATACTCGTATTCGCACTGATACACGCACGCATGCACACTCGTACTCGTACTCGCACTGACATGCACGCACACTCGTACTTGTACTCGCACTGACACGCACGCACACTCATACTCGCACTCGCACTGACACGCACGCACACTCATACTCATACTTGCACTGACGCACTCACGCACGCGCGCACACTCGTACTCGCACTCTCACGCACTCTTGACTGCTGTGTCTCTCTTCACCCCTACCACAGCTCCTCCCCGAAGCTGACCGAGTGCATGCAGAAGAAGAAGGAGGTCATCGAGCAGATGGAGGTGAAGCTGGACTCTGGCATTGACAGGTCAGTCTGGACACGGACACACAGACTGGGGGGCAGATCGATGTCAACTTCTGGTTTGAAGTATGTTTTGAGGTTGAAGTGAGTCATACTTAAAACAACAAATAAACAAACACAAATAGACTGCAAGCTTTAAGATTTGACCAAGATTTAAGATCAGTCAGCTGCTGGGGACTGGGTGAGCAGTGATGGGCTGAATAGCCTCCACTTGTTCATATTTTTTCTTGTGTTCTCTCTCTCTATCTCTCTCTCTCTACCTCTACCTCTACACAGGACCCTGAACTGCATGGTGGGGCAGATGAAGCACATCCTCGCCACGGAGCAGAAGAAGACTGACTTCAAACCAGAGGACGAGAACAACGTCACGATCCAGTACACCAATGTGAGTGCCTCAGGAGAGGGATCGTCCCATTGGTGCAAAACACACACCCTGTCCAGTTCCAGGAGAATTTATACATATTGTACACAAATGTGTCGTATTAAACTGGTAGTTGAATCTCTGTGTCTCTCCCAGGCGTGCGTGAAGGTGTGTGCCTACGTGATGAAGCAGGTGGAGCGGGTTCGGATCTCGATGGATGGGAAGAACGTGGACACGGTTCTGATGGAGCTGGGCGTGCGGTTCCACCGGCTCATCCTGGAGCACCTGCAGCAGTTCATGTACAGCTCCATGGGGGGCATGCTGGCCATCTGCGACGTGGCAGAGTACCGGCGAGGGGCCAAGGAGTTCAGGGTGAGAGCCGGGGAGCAGGGGCAATGAGGGGTGCGAGGGGTTGAAATGTGGGGATGCAGAGGGGAAGAGGAGGGGTACAGGTGCAGGGGGGAAGGCATGGAGTTGTGGGGAATATGAAGGTGTACTGGTACAAGAATGTGTACGGGGGGTTGAAAGGTACTTGAGACGAGACTGTAGGCTGCAATAGACTGCAGAGAGATTTCTGTTTTTCTCTGTATGTTGACTCTCTTTCCCTCTCGCTCGCTCGCTCCCTTCCTCTCTCTGTCTCCCCCTGCAGGTCCCGCTTGTACTGCAGCTGTTCGACACTCTCCACGCTCTGTGCAACCTCCTGGTGGTGGCTCCTGATAACCTGAAGCAGGTCTGCTCGGGGGAACAGCTCACGAACCTGGACCGCAACCTGCTGCACGCCTTCGTGCAGCTCAGAGTGGACTACCGCACCGCCAGGCTGGGGAGACACTTCAGCTAGGGGGGCACGGCAGAGCTGCAGGAGCCCGTTATCCGATGGTTCGATCGGGCTCGCCGCTGACAGTCGGGTGAGGGTCGTCGGCGTCGATTATGGGCTGATTTACCATTCAAAGTGAAAACAAGTGAAGATACAGCTGCTGGGGTTTGTGTGGATCGCTATTCTCTGCAGAGTGAAAAGCAGCGATCAACGCAAACCCCAGCACAGCTGTGTCTTTACTGGTTTCACTTGGAATGGTGGATCAGCCCGATCCAACACCAGGGACCCTCACCTGATTGTCAGCACCTGGTTTCTGCTGTGAGCTCGATCTGTGTGCAGCGCTAGATAGCAGGGTTACTGGTCAGCAGAGTGTCCACACCGGCAGACACCGCGTCGATCCAGCAACAGAAACCAAGAACAGACTTCAGAGAACAAGACTGCTACTTCAGCTAACAACAACAAGATCACGAATCAGGACAGGGTGGCTTCAGAGAGTGGAAATGAAGGCTGCAGATCAACAACACTGAGGAGATACTCCAGCTAATGGGTTACAAGAATACAGCCCAACAGTGTGTCAGATAAGGGACAGCAGCACTGCCTGTCATTCAGCTAATGCACAGCAAGACTTCTTATTGGCATTGCCGATCAGGACAGCGTGGCTTCAGCTGTTAAATATCAAGACTACCGATTAGCCCTGTGTCCCTTCAGCTGGCTCCTGACACCTCGGCCAACAAACAGAGCCATACATGAATAAAAAAGACCCCTAACCTGCAGTGGCGGAGCGACCGCTTCAGCCTGTAGACGTGTCACTACGAGGATGCAGCAGTAACGAAGACCTGGACTGTTAGGGGTTCCGAGAGGGACCTTAGTTAAGACACACTGGTGTAGCTTGGGTATGTACCATGTGCCATTTCTTCAACCCTGTCTTTTGAAACCAAAATGTAAACCTCACGTCCCAGCTGACAAACTCGACTCCTTGAAATAGCGCCTTTATCTGTATTCCGTTTAACTTCTGAGCTGCTCCGGGACTAAGGGAGGGGGGGTGGCTCCCTCAGGGCAGGGTTAGGGGGGTGGCTGTTTTGGGAGGTTTGCACAGTGAAGCACCTCCGGTGCCTTGCTAGTTTGATTATTGATTGATGGCTTTTGTTTTCTCCTTGACATGCCAGTCAGTCTGGCTACAGCACTGCCTGAGTTCTGGTTAGCGTGTGCCCAACAGCGTGCGATTGTACCGGCACACCGTCACATGGCACACTGTACTTGTACGTAAGACACTAAGGCTTGATGGTCATTTAAAATCCCTTCTGTCCCTCCCTGCTCAGATTGTCCTTCGGACAGTCCAGAGGCTCAGCCTGGCGCACACCCTGAACACTAGCTAGTAAGAATGGAACTTGACTGGCTGCTTAGTGATTTAGTGTTGCAATACGAGTGCTGTGTGAATTCGGATCTGATGAGAGTCCTGCGTAAGTGATGATGATGTCTGTTTGCTATAAATTGAAACCTGAAGACTTGAGAGCAGCTCTGCCCTCTGTTTCCTGTCTCTGTGCTAAATAATGCCAGTGTGCAGCAGTTCTGTGTTCACCTTTCGTTAGTAATTAATTCATTAATAAAACGATAAGTATATATACTCTAATGTGTCTTTTTTTCTGGGATAACGCTATAAGAAACTCTTCTGTCAAGTCAGTTAGGCTAACAGTTTCTTGTAAATGTTATTCTGTGTGTTTGATCATTTGCCCACTCCCACTTTTTTTTTACAGGTAGGAATAATGATGAGTTAGCCCAGCCTGTGTCACTCTGTACTAACCTGGATGCCTTTCCCTGTCCGGAATTGGTGTTCTCAGAATTCATGAACAGGTTCGGCTGGTTTCACAGACCCGCTGGTGTTGTGACGACCCAAGATCAGCTGACTAATTAAAAAAATCATAATCATAATTCTAATAATAATAAATGCATTATTCAGTGTGCTAAATTATTTTCCCCCCAGTGGAACTGAAGCTTCAGTGGACATCCTCCAATGCCATGACCAAGCCAGCTTCCTCGTCTACACCCAGGAACTCGAGAGCGGATTCCAGCAAGCTACCGGCCTCTAGTGGACAAAGGCTGGCGCTGCAGGTGTTCGCTCTGAGCTCTCCAGGTGCCTGGCCGGTCGGGTCCGCTTAGCCAACGAGGAGAAACCGTCTCGTCTGGATTTACCTCCCTAACCCATGGAGGCTTCGCACAGCCGGGACGCGAACCTACGTTCCCCTGACCCTGCACGCCACACAATTTACCAGGTAACCACTCTGGAAGCACTCGCTGTATTATAAGCACAGTACACTTCATCGCTGCACTGTACTGTAACAGCGTTCCAGCTAGACCTCCCTCTCTCTGTCTGAGGATCAGGATCTCTCTCCGTTCGGACCAGCTCTCTGGAGACTGTTTTTACAGTTCTGATGGTCGTCAGAGTGATTCAGCTGTATGGGTGTCATTTTATTTAAATGTATTTTAGATGCAAGTCTTGTAATGTAGCAAGGTCAAAGTCATCCAAAAGAGAAACGTAGAGAGCAGAGAGAGCTGTGCTCCAGGGCAGGAACCCACGCAGCGTTTAGTGTGGACTGTATAGAAGGTACACAGAGCTGCAGAGGAAAGTTAAACAGTATAATTAATTAGGCTAATATTAATATTATTAATGCTGCTGAATTCAATTCTCTCACCCCTAATCACAACCGGATAGCTTGTAAAATCTATTTTCATAGGCTCCAGAGCAAACACTGCGGCTTTCCAAACATTCAAAAACTATTTGTTTTCAGAGCGATTAAAGCGGCCTGCCTTTACGATTAGGGGGAGAGTGGGAAGGGGGGGGGGGGCCTCTGTTTCCAGCTGAAGCTGATAAAACAGAGAGAGAGAGAGAGAGAGAGAGTAACACACACGCAGACAGAGAGGCGCTCAGGAGCTGACTTGAATATTAAAACCCTTTGCGTTGGCGCACAGTGAATTGTTTGGGGAGTGTTTGAGCAGGTGGATGGGATTAGCACACTGTCAACATTGAGGGCCTGCGATAAAGCTCGCTCCCCTAATTCAGTGTGCGCTGCTTCTCCCTCTTCTCTGCTGCCGATGACAGCCTGCTTCTCTGACTGCAGTGTCCCGGACCAGCAGGGAGAGAGAGCGCTGTGTGTGTGAACTGCTTTGGACTGTGGGGGTCCCTTAGCCAGGACAGGCACTCTCACTCCTCTAGCCTCCCCCCCTCTAGGGGTGTGACACACAAACACACCAGAGTGATTAAAAGTAAAGTTCTTTTTTAAAGGACTTGTTCCAGGTTAAGATATTTTAGAAAGTTGAGGAGTGAGAGGAGCCATTCTGCCCATCATTTGCTAGTCCGGTGATCCGTTTAACTGCAAATCGATTCTGCGCGGCCTGACGTCCCAGTATACTGTGGTAACGTTAGTCAGTCTTTTTATTTTTCATCTACTTGACTGATCGGAGAGTTTCAAATGCAAACACAAGCAGGGCAGCGGCTTGAATACATGGATGAATGAATATTTTATTAGAGGCTTGCAGAATGAAATCGATGATCACTAATCCATTCATCAGTTCACTGTTGCATCTTTTTAATACGATCCTAGTGTTTTTCTCAGAGCTGAAAGCGTGCATGGTCATTTAAAGTAGCTGTTTCCAAGCCTTCGTTAGCCCATCTTGTAAGGGTGTGGCCTTGGCACAGCAGCCGTCAAAATAGTAACGACTTTTAAAGTAATTTCAGGGTGTCTGGAGCGCTGACTCGCAAGCAGTTCAATGATAATCATGATAAACATGCTGCTGTCTGTTCAGTAACACCGAGGAGCATGCATGGGCGCAGTCCCTGCAAGAGAGGAGGCATGGGCAACGTTTCATTTGCTCCACTACAAATGTGTCTTGTTTCTAGTAAAACTAGTGATTAATTTCTGTTGCTCGCCCCCTGCCCCCACCCCAGCTCCGTGTTTACCAGGGTGCCATGGAAACCTCGTCGCAGAGATTAATTCACTTGGAATGTCATCCATCCTTCCTTCCACACAAGGGGCAGTGCTGAAGCAGGGTCGCTGGGGCCCTTTGTACCCACCGTGACTCGCTGCTCTCTTATAGAATTATTGTGCGTTCAAAAACTGCACGCGGTTCCTCCTGTTTCTGCCTCCACTCCGATTTTGTCTTGAAGTCTTTAACTGCACCTCCCGTTGAAGTAAATGGGTGTGTTTAGGACTGACAAAGAACCCACCGATACTTGCAAAAACTCTTCTGCGGGGTGAAAAAACTTTTGGACGGGTGTGGCGAGGCTGAGCCCTCTAACCAAGATCAACTTTCCCAGTCCCTCAGCTCTAACCACACCACATTACCTCACATGGGTCACTGGAGTCGAGTTTGGCGACTCTGTGTGACGGGGATGAGGAAGGTTCAGGGAGTCTAGATTGCGGCCGCTGGTGTGAGCGGTAGGGAGGGAAGGTCAGGAGTCCCGAGATTGGCGATCTGGTGTACGTCGGAGGGGAGGGAAGTCAGGGAGTCTGAGATTGGATGATCTGGTGTGACGGAGGGGGAAGGTGCCAGGGAGCCTCGAAATTGTCGATCTATACACGGAGGGAGGGACCACACAGGGGAGTCGAATTTGCGATCTGGTGTGACGAGAGGAGGGAAGGTCAGGCGGTTTTTCGGAGGATGGCGATCTGGTGTAGACCCGCTGAAGGACCGTCGAACATGGCTCCAGTCGATCCATGGGAGGTAGGGACGGCTAGGGTCACTCCACTGCACTCCCAGAATGTCGGGGCTAAACTACTACAAAAAGCTGACTGTTTTGTGAAAAAAATTTTTGACAATAATTCTAACCGCTAGACCACACTGCCTCCCTCCCTCCAGTCCCTCAGCTCTAACCGCTAGACCACACTGCCTCCCTCCCTTCCAGTCCCCCTCAGCTCTAACCGCTAGACCACACTGCCTCCCTCCCTCCCAGTCCCTCAGCTCTAACCGCTAGACCACACTGCCTCCCTCCCTCCCAGTCCCTCAGCTCTAACCGCTAGACCACACTAGACCTCCCTCCCTCCCAGTCCCTCAGCTCTAACCACTAGAACACACTGCCTCCCTCCCAATGGTGTCAGGGTCCGAGATTGGCGAATCTTGTGTGCCGGATGGTAGGGAACAGTTGGTGCCGATCTGGCGTCTGGTGACGGGGAGCAGCTCTAACCACTAGACCACACTGCCTCCCTCCCTCCCACTGCCTCCCTCCTCCATCCCAGTCCGGTCCCAGTCCCACTACACTGCACTCCGGTCCCTCCCAGTCCCTCAGCTCTAACCACTAGACCACACTGCCTCCTCCCTCCTCCCTCCCAGTCCCTCAGCTCTAACCGCTAGACCACACTGCCTCCCTCCCTTCCAGTCCCTCAGCTCTAACCGCTAGACCACACTGCCTCCCTCCCTCCCAGTCCCTCAGCTCTAACCACTAAACCACACTGCCTCCCAGTCCCTCGAGTCAGGGGTCGAGATTGGCGATCTGGGTGGTACGGGAAGGGAGGTCCCCCAGGAGAAAAAGGAGACTGGCGTCACTGCTCCCCTCCCTCCCAGTCCCTCAGCTCTAACCACTAGAGCCACACTGCCTCCCTCCCTCCCAGTCCCCAGCTCTAACCACTAGAACACACTGCCTCCCTCCTTCCCAGTCCCTCCAGCTCTAACCACTAGACCACACTGCCTCCCTCCCTCCCAGTCCCCAGCTCTAACCACTAGACCACACTGCCTCCCTCCCTCCCAGTCCCTCAGCTCTAACCACTAGACCACACTGCCTCCCTCCCTCCCAGTCCCTCAGCTCTAACCACTAGAACACACTGCCTCCCTCCCTCCCAGTCCCCAGCTCTAACCACTAGAACACACTGCCTCCCTCCCTCCCAGTCCTCAGCTCTAACCACTAGACCACACTGCCTCCCTCCCTCCCAGTCCCCCCAGCTCTAACCACTAGACCACACTGCCTCCCTCCCTCCCAGTCCCCAGCTCTAACCACTAGACCACACTGCCTCCCTCCCTCCCAGTCCCTCAGCTCTAACCACTAGAACACACTGCCTCCCTCCCTTCCAGTCCTCAGCTCTAACCACCACACTGCCTCCCTCCCCCCAGTCCCCCAGCTCTAACCACTAGAACACACTGCCTCCCTCCCTCCCAGTCCCTCAGCTCTAACCACTAGAACACACTGCCTCCCTCCCTCCCAGTCCCCAGCTCTAACCACTAGAACACACTGCCTCCCTCCCTCCCAGTCCCCAGCTCTAACCACTAGAACACACTGCCTCCCTCCCTCCCAGTCCCTCAGCTCTAACCACTAGAACACACTGCCTCCCTCCCTCCCAGTCCCTCAGCTCTAACCACTAGACCACACTGCCTCCCTCCCTCCCAGTCCCTCAGCTCTACCACTAGAGCACACTGCCTCCCTCCCTCCCAGTCCCTCAGCTCTAACCACTAGACCACACTGCCTCCCTCCCTCCCAGTCCCTCAGCTCTAACCACTAGACCACACTGCCTCCCTCCCTCCCAGTCCCTCAGCTCTAACCACTAGAACACACTGCCTCCCTCCCTCCCAGTCCCTCAGCTCTAACCACTAGAACACACTGCCTCCCTCCCTCCCAGTCCCTCAGCTCTAACCACTAGAACACACTGCCTCCCTCCCTCCCAGTCCCTCAGCTCTAACCACTAGACCACACTGCCTCCCTCCCTCCCAGTCCCTCAGCTCTAACCACTAGAACACACTGCCTCCCTCCCTCCCAGTCCCCAGCTCTAACCACTAGACCACACTGCCTCCCTCCCTCCCAGTCCCTCAGCTCTAACCACTAGACCACACTGCCCCCCTCCCTCCCAGTCCCCAGCTCTAACCACTAGACACACCACTCCCTCCCTCCCAGTCCCTCAGCTCTAACCACTAGACCACACTGCCTCCCTCCCAGTCCCTCCACTCTAACCACTAGAACACACTGCCCTCCCTCCCTCCCAGTCCCCAGCTCTAACCACTAGAACCACACTGCCTCCCTCCCTCCCAGTCCTCAGCTCTAACCACTAGAACACACTGCCCCCCTCCCTTCCAGTCCCTCAGCTCTAACCACTAGAACACACTGCCCCCCCTCCCTCCCAGTCCCTCAGCTCTAACCACTAGACCACACTGCCTCCCATCCTCCCTCCCTCCCAGTCCCCAGCTCTAACCACTAGACCACACTGCCCTCCCTCCCTCCCAGTCCCTCAGCTCTAACCACTAGAACACACTGCCTCCCTCCTCCCAGTCCCTCAGCTCTAACCACTAGAACACACTGCCTCCCTCCCTCCCAGTCCCTCAGCTCTAACCACTAGACCACACTGCCTCCCCCCTCCCAGTCCAGCTCTAACCACTAACCACTGCCTCCCTCCCAGTCCCTAGACCACAGACCACACTGCCTCCCTCCCTCCCAGTCCCTCAGCTCAGCTCTAACCACTAGACCACACTGCTCCCTCCCTCCTAACCCAGTCCCTCAGCTCTAACCACTAGAACACACTGCCTCCCTCCCTCCCAGTCCCTCAGCTCTAACCACTAGACCACACTGCCTCCCTCCCTCCCAGTCCCCAGCTCTAACCACTAGACCACACTGCCTCCCTCCCTCCCAGTCCCTCAGCTCTAACCACTAGAACACACTGCCTCCCTCCCTCCCTCCCTCCACTAGAACACACTGCCTCCCTCCCTCCCAGTCTCTCAGCTCTAACCGCTAGACCACACTGCCTCCCTCCCTTCCAGTCCCCAGCTCTAACCACTAGACCACACTGACTCCCAGCTGACTGACACTGTGATACTACAGCAGTCAATTCATGTCAACAGCAGATTTGCTTAATTCCTGCTAAACACATTTAAGCTAAATCTTCGTTTAATGATGTGTAATCATTAGTGCTTTTTGCTCTGTTCTGTTGGCGGCTTGTATTAATTAATTTATTTTCTTGGCACAAGGCAAGGCAGCTCAGGTACTGCTTCAAAGTGCAGAGAGAGATACTGAACAGCAAGCACCCTGCGCAGTACACAAGCACATGAAACCCACCACAGAGAAGAGAGATACTGAACAGCAAGCACCCTGCGCAGTACACAAGCACATGAAACCCAACACAGAGAAGAGAGAGAGAGAGATACTGAACAGCAAGCACCCTGCGCAGTACACAAGCACATGAAACCCAACACAGAGAAGAGAGATACTGAACAGCAAGCACCCTGCGCAGTACACAAGCACATGAAACCCAACACAGAGAAGAGAGATACTGAACAGCAAGCACCCTGCGCAGTACACAAGCACATGAAACCCAACACAGAGAAGAGAGATACTGAACAGCAAGCACCCTGCGCAGTACACAAGCACATGAAACCCAACACAGAGAAGAGAGATACTGAACAGCAAGCACCCTGCGCAGTACACAAGCACATGAAACCCAACACAGAGAAGAGAGATACTGAACAGCAAGCACCCTGCGCAGTACACAAGCACATGAAACCCAACACAGAGAAGAGAGATACTGAACAGCAAGCACCCTGCGCAGTACACAAGCACATGAAACCCAACACAGAGAAGAGAGATACTGAACAGCAAGCACCCTGCGCAGTACACAAGCACATGAAACCCAACACAGAGAAGAGAGATACTGAACAGCAAGCACCCTGCGCAGTACACAAGCACATGAAACCCAACACAGAGAAGAGAGATACTGAACAGCAAGCACCCTGCGCAGTACACAAGCACATGAAACCCAACACAGAGAAGAGAGATACTGAACAGCAAGCACCCTGCGCAGTACACAAGCACATGAAACCCAACACAGAGAAGAGAGATACTGAACAGCAAGCACCCTGCGCAGTACACAAGCACATGAAACCCAACACAGAGAAGAGAGATACTGAACAACAAGCACCCTGCGCAGTACACAAGCACATGAAACCCAACACAGAGAAGAGAGATACTGAACAGCAAGCACCCTGCGCAGTACACAAGCACATGAAACCCAACACAGAGAAGAGAGATACTGAACAGCAAGCACCCTGCGCAGTACACAAGCACATGAAACCCAACACAGAGAAGAGAGATACTGAACAACAAGCACCCTGCGCAGTACACAAGCACATGAAACCCAACACAGAGAAGAGAGATACTGAACAGCAAGCACCCTGCGCAGTACACAAGCACATGAAACCCAACACAGAAAAGAGAGATACTGAACAACAAGCACCCTGCGCAGTACACAAGCACATGAAACCCAACACAGAGAAGAGAGATACTGAACAACAAGCACCCTGCGCAGTACACAAGCACATGAAACCCAACACAGAGAAGAGAGATACTGAACAGCAAGCACCCTGCGCAGTACACAAGCACATGAAACCCAACACAGAGAAGAGAGATACTGAACAGCAAGCACCCTGCGCAGTACACAAGCACATGAAACCCAACACAGAGAAGAGAGATACTGAACAGCAAGCACCCTGCGCAGTACACAAGCACATGAAACCCAACACAGAGAAGAGAGATACTGAACAGCAAGCACCCTGCGCAGTACACAAGCACATGAAACCCAACACAGAGAAGAGAGATACTGAACAGCAAGCACCCTGCGCAGTACACAAGCACATGAAACCCAACACAGAGAAGAGAGATACTGAACAGCAAGCACCCTGCGCAGTACACAAGCACATGAAACCCAACACAGAGAAGAGAGATACTGAACAACAAGCACCCTGCGCAGTACACAAGCACATGAAACCCAACACAGAGAAGAGAGATACTGAACAGCAAGCACCCTGCGCAGTACACAAGCACATGAAACCCAACACAGAGAAGAGAGATACTGAACAGCAAGCACCCTGCGCAGTACACAAGCACATGAAACCCAACACAGAGAAGAGAGATACTGAACAGCAAGCACCCTGCGCAGTACACAAGCACATGAAACCCAACACAGAGAAGAGAGATACTGAACAACAAGCACCCTGCGCAGTACACAAGCACATGAAACCCAACACAGAGAAGAGAGATACTGAACAGCAAGCACCCTGCGCAGTACACAAGCACATGAAACCCAACACAGAGAAGAGAGATACTGAACAGCAAGCACCCTGCGCAGTACACAAGCACATGAAACCCAACACAGAGAAGAGAGATACTGAACAGCAAGCACCCTGCGCAGTACACAAGCACATGAAACCCAACACAGAGAAGAGAGATACTGAACAGCAAGCACCCTGCGCAGTACACAAGCACATGAAACCCAACACAGAGAAGAGAGATACTGAACAGCAAGCACCCTGCGCAGTACACAAGCACATGAAACCCAACACAGAGAAGAGAGATACTGAACAGCAAGCACCCTGCGCAGTACACAAGCACATGAAACCCAACACAGAGAAGAGAGATACTGAACAGCAAGCACCCTGCGCAGTACACAAGCACATGAAACCCAACACAGAGAAGAGAGATACTGAACAACAAGCACCCTGCGCAGTACACAAGCACATGAAACCCAACACAGAGAAGAGAGATACTGAACAACAAGCACCCTGCGCAGTACACAAGCACATGAAACCCAACACAGAGAAGAGAGATACTGAACAGCAAGCACCCTGCGCAGTACACAAGCACATGAAACCCAACACAGAGAAGAGAGATACTGAACAACAAGCACCCTGCTCAGTACACAAGCACATGAAACCCAACACAGAGAAGAGAGATACTGAACAGCAAGCACCCTGCGCAGTACACAAGCACATGAAACCCAACACAGAGAAGAGAGATACTGAACAGCAAGCACCCTGCGCAGTACACAAGCACATGAAACCCAACACAGAGAAGAGAGATACTGAACAGCAAGCACCCTGCGCAGTACACAAGCACATGAAACCCAACACAGAGAAGAGAGATACTGAACAGCAAGCACCCTGCGCAGTACACAAGCACATGAAACCCAACACAGAGAAGAGAGATACTGAACAACAAGCACCCTGCGCAGTACACAAGCACATGAAACCCAACACAGAGAAGAGAGATACTGAACAGCAAGCACCCTGCGCAGTACACAAGCACATGAAACCCAACACAGAGAAGAGAGATACTGAACAACAAGCACCCTGCTCAGTACACAAGCACATGAAACCCAACACAGAAAAGAGAGATACTGAACAACAAGCACCCTGCGCAGTACACAAGCACATGAAACCCAACACAGAAAAGAGAGATAGAGAAGTACACAAGATGAAACCCAACACAGAAAAGAGAGAACAAGCACCCTGCTCAGTACACAAGCACATGAAACCCAACACAGAGAAGAGAGATACTGAACAACAAGCACCCTGCGCAGTACACAAGCACATGAAACCCAACACAGAGAAAGAGAGATACTGAACAACAAGCACCCTGCGCAGTACACAAGCACATGAAACCCAACACAGAGAAGAGAGATACTGAACAACAAGCACCCTGCGCAGTACACAAGCACATGAAACCCAACAGAGAAGAGAGATACTGAACAGCAAGCACCCTGCGCAGTACACAAGCACATGAAACCCAACACAGAGAAGAGAGATACTGAACAGCAAGCACCCTGCGCAGTACACAAGCACATGAAACCCAACACAGAGAAGAGAGATACTGAACAGCAAGCACCCTGCGCAGTACACAAGCACATGAAACCCAACACAGAGAAGAGAGATACTGAACAACAAGCACCCTGCGCAGTACACAAGCACATGAAACCCAACACAGAGAAGAGAGATACTGAACAGCAAGCACCCTGCGCAGTACACAAGCACATGAAACCCAACACAGAGAAGAGAGATACTGAACAGCAAGCACCCTGCGCAGTACACAAGCACATGAAACCCAACACAGAGAAGAGAGATACTGAACAGCAAGCACCCTGCGCAGTACACAAGCACATGAAACCCAACACAGAGAAGAGAGATACTGAACAGCAAGCACCCTGCGCAGTACACAAGCACATGAAACCCAACACAGAGAAGAGAGATACTGAACAGCAAGCACCCTGCGCAGTACACAAGCACATGAAACCCAACACAGAGAAGAGAGATACTGAACAGCAAGCACCCTGCGCAGTACACAAGCACATGAAACCCAACACAGAGAAGAGAGATACTGAACAGCAAGCACCCTGCGCAGTACACAAGCACATGAAACCCAACACAGAGAAGAGAGATACTGAACAGCAAGCACCCTGCGCAGTACACAAGCACATGAAACCCAACACAGAGAAGAGAGATACTGAACAGCAAGCACCCTGCGCAGTACACAAGCACATGAAACCCAACACAGAGAAGAGAGATACTGAACAGCAAGCACCCTGCGCAGTACACAAGCACATGAAACCCAACAGAGAGAGAGAGAGAGAGATACTGAACAACAAGCACCCTGCGCAGTACACAAGCACATGAAACCCAACACAGAGAAGAGAGATACTGAACAGCAAGCACCCTGCGCAGTACACAAGCACATGAAACCCAACACAGAGAAGAGAGATACTGAACAGCAAGCACCCTGCGCAGTACACAAGCACATGAAACCCAACAGAGAAGAGAGATACTGAACAGCAAGCACCCTGCGCAGTACACAAGCACATGAAACCCAACAGAGAGAGAGAGAGAGAGATACTGAACAGCAAGCACCCTGCGCAGTACACAAGCACGTGAAACCCACCACTGGCTTTATTGTGTGTGCGTGCGCATCTCTGATACATCTAATGAAACCCTGAAAGAAGATAGACTGCAGCAGTACAGAGTGGTGCTGTTAGTAAATGAACTGTAACTCTTCTGGTGTAGTGCACACTGGACACTGATACTGGCGTGTTACAGCTCTCTCAAATGTCCATATATCAGAGGGAAATGACGTCACGTTAAAATGAGCTGTTTAATATTATTTAACTTCATTTTAATACAGAGTGCTGTGTTAGATGCATTCGTTTTCTCCCACTGGGATCATGCAGTGCATTGCTTTGTTAAGAGCTAAACAAAGCAGTTTAAATGCAATACAGATAGCAGAGGAAATCTATTCTGAATGTGTGGAAATGTCTTGTGAAAGCTCTCGTATTTTATCAAGTGAGGTGGGTATCTGCCTGTAGGGTACAGCGGGCTGTAGTGTGATCTGGGTTTAGTTAGCCATGTCGAGGTGTGTGTGTGTGTTTGTGTACTCTTTTTATAATACGTGGATACTCTTGCGATGCTAATATTATAGAAGATGAGGTTCAGCACTGCAGTTTATTTGTTTAATAGTGTTTTTCAGAGCTGTACAGACGTTCTGTCGTTATCTGTTAGTGTCTCTGAGATACGAATGTACCAGCTTTATTTTTATTATTATTATTTTTCACATATTCTCATTTGGTTGATCATTAATGAATATTTCTGTACTGTGGGTGTTGTCGAGTGATTGAATTGAAAGTGATGGTCTCGAGGAGTCGAATGGGTCACAGTTCAAGTATATTTTCCTCTAGAGGAATTATCACTGTTTGACGTCACTACTGGGGCATCATCACTTTTTTTTTTTTC